>NC_071106.1:40715000-40980544 GCF_024256425.1 Clarias gariepinus
GTGTGTGTGTAAAAACCATATGTGTGGGTCAGTACTGTGTGGTGGTGTGATTGTGATTGAGAGACCGTATTGCCTGCGAGAAGAAGCTCCTCCTCAGTCTCTCTGTGTTGGCCTTCAGGGAGCGGAATTGCTTTCCTGACCTCAACAGAGAGAACAGTCCATTGTTGGGATGGCTGAGGTCCTTCACGATCTTCCTGGCCTTGGTCCAGCGCCGCCTGCTGTAGATTGAGTGCAGGTCCGGAAGCTCTGTGCGGATGGTGCACTCAGCTGATCGCACAACCCTCTGTAGAGCTCGTCTGTCCTGCATGGTGCTGTTCCCGAACCAGGTTGAGATGTTTCCCGTCAGGATGCTCTCTATGGTGCAGGAGTTAAGCTGACGTCATCATCGGAGCTGTTCCTAAACATGTCCCAGTCTGCGCCATCGAGTGCGTCCTGCAACGCGGCCACCGATTGGTCCGTCCAGCATGCGACCTTCCTCTGAACCGGAACTTCCTGTTTCAGCCTTTGTTTGTATTTTGGCATGAGGAAGATGGCGGCGTGGTCGGATTTACCAAACGGAGGACTGGGTCCTTTGTTCTCCCTCAGGATCTCACTCGGCCAGCTCGGATCCGGAGTTAAAAACGTCTAATTGTGAGTACATTGTATACCAATAGAAACAAGAGTGTCTCTATCATAACTTGTGTACACCATGGTGGTAATTTTGCCGGTTTTAAAATGCTGTAAACTAACTTAAAAAACAAAAACAAAGAAAAGGTGGTCGGAGCAGTCGTGACGGCAGCCGACCTCACCTGCGCCATCTTGGAACTCAGGTACACCTGAGTACACCAGCAGTTATTGACAAACACAGAGCCCCCCTCCTCTACCCTTAACGGAGTCCCTTGTTCTGTCATGATGCTGTATTGTGTAGCTTGCTAGCAGAGTCCGCGATGAGTGGATGAAGCCAGGTCTCTGTGATTAACATAATACAGCTGTCCTTCGCGATGGTATTAGACGCCATCTGTAGCCTCAATTCATCCATCTTGTTGGTAAGTTATCTGGCGTTCGTCATGAAGAGGCTTGGAAGCGGTGGTCTGTGTGGCTGTCTCCGTAGTCTAGCTAGAGCGCCGGCCCTGCAGCCTCACTTCTGTTTCCTCTCCCTCCGCCGCCTTCGCCTCCTTACCGAGGGGAGAGCCGGGGCTTTTCGCTATGTCCACCAGGATGTTATGTGAGCATAGAAACTCCGCTGTAATACTCTGTTCACAACAGACTCCTATCTTGAGAAGATCATGCTGGCTGTAGATGTTATTTGCCCAACAGGATGTACTTAGGACAAAAAAAAGGCACAAAACACACAAGCATCTAGAGTAGTACTGTGCCGCTGCAACAGTGTGCACTGCCATCTTGAGTTCCAGTCTGGATAAATGCAGAGGGTTGTGGCAGTAAAGGCATCCCATATAAAAATGGATTCTGCAAATAATTAACAGGAATTTCATACCAGATTGGTTGTGGCCCAGGTTAACAACGACCGACACCGGTACTCTTGACCTACAGTATGCTTATGAAAATTGGGTTACTGTTGGTCGAAGAGGGAGAGGAGGAAGGTGTATTTGTAGGCAGAGAGAGAAGAGGTAAGGCAAGAGTTTAAGAGTGACAGTAGGGACCTTGGTATTCAGGACAGGAACACATAAGGAGAGATGATTGGAGTGGACTTTGCAAAGTGGATGGAAATGGCAATAGTGAATACTTTCTTCCAGTAGAGGAAGGAACACAGGGTGAGGTATAAGAGCAGAGGCAGAAGCACTCAAGTGAACTACATCTTGTGTAGATGTTGTATCCTGAAAGAGATCAGTGAATGCAAAGTACTGGTAGGGAAGAATGTAGTCAGACAACAAAGGTTGGGTGCGAAAACATTTACTCTACCTCCTGGATAAACAAAGTAGTGGTTGTGTTCCTCACAAAGATAAACCTTGTGAGCACGCTAATAAAGAGTGGAATATGTGTAAGAGGATCTATATTATATTATATTATATTATATTATATTATATTAGATTAGATTAGATTAGATTAGATTAGATAAGATTAGATTAGATTAGATTAGATTAGATTAAACATGCCCCTGTTCATAAAGGACGAGGTAATTGTGAGGTAGCTGATCCACTTCAGGAAGTTTGTCAGCCTTATGAGAGCTTTCCCGCTTGGGTGTCAGACCTCCAACATGAGACACGTCCTGTTCTTGAATGCGGTAATGTTGGACATAAAACGGTTAGCTGTTCGCATGGAGCTGTGCAGGTGCTGAGCTTGTTGACATACAGCTATCCTTCCAACTCCACTGTTCTCTCAAATGTATTGTTAGTATTTCAAATAGCATGGAAGGAGAGCATCCTGAACTATAAAAAAGCTCTTAATGTAGCTAGATCAACATATCTCTCCACTCTTATAGAAAATAACAAAAATAATCCTAGATTTTTATTCAATGCTGTAGCCAAATTAACCAGAAATACTGTAAGACCTCTCAAGAAATCTCCACAACAACATCATGCAATAGTGAGGACTTCGTGAACTTTTATAATAATAAAATTGTAAATATTAGTCATAAAATTGAGGTTTGGAAACCGAACAATGTAATTGATGCAGATGTTAATCTAGCCATGTCAGATCAGAACCTAGAATACTTTACTCCCCTTGAAGAGAATAAACTAATTTCACTCATCTCTTCTGCAAATTCATCAATCTGTATATTAGATCCTGTACCGACACATTTTCTTAAACAGATAGTACCAGCAATACCAGAACCCCTGTTGAGAATAACAAATTCTTCACTCAGCATTGGGTATGTTCCAAAATCTTTTACTGTAAATTAGCAGTTATTAAACCAGTAATTAAGAAACCTGACCTCGACCCCTGTCAGCTGTCAATTACAGGCCAATATCAAACCTCCCCATTATCTCTAAGATTCTGGAAAAGATAGTAGCAGAGCAGCTATGCTCATATCTACATAGAAATGGCATACATGAACTGTATCAGTCAGGATTTAGGCCTCATCACAGCACAGAGACAGCACTCTTTAAAGTAGTAAATTACATCCTATTGGCCTCTGATCAGGGTTGTGTAACTATGCTTGTATTACTTGACCTCAGTGCAGCTTTTGACACCATTGATCATGCTATTCTTCTTCACAGATTAGAAAATGTAGTAGGATCCTTTCTGACCTATCGTTATCAGTATGTAGACTTAAATGGTGATTATTCTGCATGTTCTCTAGTGGAGTTTGGCGTTCCGCAGGGTTCAGTTTTAGGTCCACTGCTTTTTTCCCTTTACATGCTTCTTCTGAGCAACATAATCCGTAATCATGGTATTAGTTTTCATTGTTATGCTGACGACACACAGTTATATGTCTCAGCAAAAACTGATGAGAAAAAACAGCTTACTAAAGTTGAGCAATGTGTGCAGGACATAAGAAATTGAATGCCAATTAACTTCCTTCTGCTTAATCCGGATAAGACAGAAGTTCTAGTCATAGGACCGCATACAGCTGGGAGTAAAATTTAAGATCACACCGTAACTTTAGATGGCCTTTCTGTTCTATCAAGTGCAACAGTGAAAGACCTTGGTGTGATTATTGATTCCAGCCTTCCATTTAAAGCTCATGTAGATAATATTACCAGGATAGCATTCTTTCACCTCAGAAATATTGCCAAGATAAAAAATGTTTATTTTGCACCGTGGAACGTTTCTTACTGGATGATTTTCGGCAGACCGATTATACTGGAGCACCAACTAGCGTTTAGACAAAAACAAACCACAGTGAACATGGACAAAGAAGCTGATGAGACCGCTTTAGTTGGCCCTGTGGATGGGAAATTTTGTTATAAAAAACAATTGGATAAAAGCGTCGATAAGAGCACGGATGTGTGCAAGCTATGCAACAAGGCATTCGCATATCACCGCAGCACATCGAGCCTCAAGTATCACCTCAATGCTAAACATATAGCAGCTAGCGTGGACATTAGCCCGACTCCGACTACAAGGACCCACACCAAACCCACACTCCACCAGATGACTGGTTTAAGGACCAGGATAACTAAGTCCACGTCTAAAAAAATAACCAACGGCCTGGCTCACTGGATTGCACTCGAATGTAGACCACTTGGAGTGGTAGAAGATAAAGGCCTGCAAAATGTACTACAGATTGCGTCGTCTGACACAGCATACAAGCTGCCACGCAGAAAGACAGTGACAAAAAGGGTCCAGCAGCTTTATGACAATGAAAAGGAAGATAAAGAGAATTTATTGGGGAAAGCCGAGTGTGTTGCCCTGACTGGGGATCACTGGACCTCGGTAAGCAATTCAAATTACCTAGGAGTGACGGCACACTTTATTGATGTCAAGTGGCGTCTTCACTCATTTGCCTTAACTATTCAGAAGACCACCACTAGGCACTTTGCTGAAAACGTGGCAGAAGTCACCACAATCGGAACAGACAGTGCCCGAACCATGGTCGCTGCAATGAGACAGCTCACATTCCAGCACATGCCGTGTGTTGCTCATGTGTTGCAGAGGACCATCACAGTTTGCCTTGCTGACAGTGGGTTCACAGCCACACTGGCAAAATGTCGTAAAATTGTGGGGCATTTTAAACATAGCTCCTCAAACACAGAGGAACTGCACAAGGCTCAAACACAACTAGAACAAGACAAAGAGTCACTGATACAGGATGTTTCCACAAGGTGGAATTCAACACTGTTTATGATCTCTCGTCTGCTGAAGAACAAAGAGGCTGTGAATGTTACTCTAGCCGAACAGAAGCAAAAGCTCACCATGTTAACTACAGCAGAGTGGGACAGATTGCAGAGGCTCTTCTTAAACCATGCAGGTAAATACCCACCGACTGTTTTTAAATTTATTGTACTAAATATTAATATCACGATGACTATAGTATAAAGTAGATATGTGACTGAGCTCCTTGCGAGTGAGACTTGTCTTGTGCTCTGTTGTGTTACCTGCTCTCCGCCACCTGACCCACACCATGGAGGTCTCAGATGACGACCCAGCCTATCTGGTGAGGTTCAAGGGTGACTTTAAAAAGAACCTGTCTCAACGCCAAGATACACTCAACCATGGATGGCTCAGCGTAGCTACAGCACTCGACCCACGCTTTAAGGTAACGTGTGTAATGGTCTTCTTTGTTTTTCTTTTCTTTTTCTTTTTGACCCCCTTTCCCCTGCACCCCCCCCCTCTTTCTTTCTATGGGAACCATGTATGAAACTAATTTCACCAATCTTTTTACTCTGTAAATCTGTGATGTGACAAATAACCCGATTCTAAGGACCTAAAGGTACTACCAAGGTCTACCAAGAGGAGAGCGAGAAGGGGTGTGGACCAGCACTGAGGCACTGCTGCGAATAGAACCAAACAGAGCCACTCCAGAACCCAAGCTACAGGGCAGAGCCCACCATCAGTGAGACAGACTGCCCACTGCAGTGGTGGTCCACTCATGAGGGAGCCCATCCACAGCTCTCTGCTCTGGCCTGCAATTTTCTGGGCAGCCCTGCCACTTCTGTCCTTTGCGAAAGACTTTTCTCGTTGGCAGGTAACATAGTTCAAAAGAAAAGGGCAGCCTTGAGCTCTGAAAATGTGAACAGGCTAGTTTGTCTCAGCAACTGGCTGAAAGAGAAGTAGAGGAATAGTTATACAGGTAGCCTGAAACCAATGGGGTTGTTGTTCCTGAAATGTTGATCAAACATTGGCCTAAGCAACAGAGATTTATTTTTCATCAGATTATTGGAAGAATAGAGACTGAGGTCAATCACTGGCACTTTTTTTTTATTTTATTTTAAATAAACACATTACACTCCATGTTGAACTATGTATCATGTTGTTGGTGCAACTGGCACTTTATGTTGAACTCTTTATTGTTTTGGCCAAGGTTATTGAGAGTTGGACTGAAATTAATTTTATTTTTTTTAAACCAGCTGTTGGTAAATCAACAAAGTCTGTTATGGCCCCTGAAGCAACAGAGATGTTGTCTACAGTAATAGTCAGCGTTTCCAATGTTCTGAATGCACTTAAAAGTATTGTGTTTTACTTTAAAAAACAGTTTACAAAAGATCTACCTACCTAAAGGATGAATTTCTGAAATGTAGGCTACTATATTTCTAAATATTCTATTGCTACACTTAATGGCAATATTGCACTGGTCTGTTGAACTTGGTTGAACAAAAATAAACAATATTTTGTTGCTTAAGCTTATGTATTCAGTCATTATTCAACGGTATACTAAAAATCCATATGAAAAAACTTACTTCTCACTGTTCTCAGGTCAAATATTTATATGTGATTAAAATGTGATTAATTTCGATTAATTAATTACAAAGCCTCTAATTAATTAGATTATTTTTTTAATCGAGTCCCGGCCCTAGTATTAACATGAGTCAAGTTTATATGACACATTTTTCATACACATCAATGCTCTTTAAATACAACAAGCTTTTATTTAATACCCAACATCCCATATCTTGTATACTCATTTATACCTACATCCATAGAAAGGGGTTATACCTGTTGATAACCCTTCCTAAGTTTAGGATAAACACATTAAACACAACATAAAGACATCAAACATCCAATGTGACCACATACATATAATTTTATATTTGCCCTACTGACAAGAGGTGAAGCAGGAAATGCATTCCAGGGGTCAGCAACTGCCAGAGGTTTATGAAACTGGCTTTTTCCTCATTCAATCACTCAGCTGCTTTACACCACCAAGAGAGATAAAGTTATCAGCATGGCATGTTTTGCTGGAAGGTGACAGATTCACGGCTCCCTTTGAGGTGGCCTGTTAGTCCCTACAGTAATTACCAGCCAGGGTGTTTTTTTTTTATTATGGCCATCACATAGCCCTAGGTGTGTATTGACGATAAAATATTGACCCATAAAACCCCAAAAAATTGTCTCCTGCCACAGGACATAAATTAGCTACTAGTGTGCGATGATGTAACATGTCTGGCTTTTTCTTGGTGGCATGTGGGTAAAGGGGCTCAGGGTGTCAGGGAGAGAAAAAAAAGTATGAATACTTTATAGTTGTCAACTAATTTACCATTTATGTGTCATTTCTGAGTGGGTGGATTACTCTAATCTCTCTTCTCTGGATCGCAAGTCCTCAGAGAACAGCTGTCAGCATCAGCCAAAACTGGGAACATCTTTGTGGTAAAGTGAAACCTTCCCCAGTCACGGCACGCATTCCAGGCAGACCACAACCAGAAGTGGGGCACCAGGACGAGTCAGACAGGTCCAGAGGGCAGAGGGGGTCTGGAGCGACATGTGTAGCTCGACAGAGAAACAGGGAGCGTTAAAGAGAGAGAGGAAGAGAGAGAGGAGGAGGAGAGAGAGAAGAGGAGAGAGCAGAAGAAAAGGAGAGATAACAGTTAGGTATGGTCACAGTCACACAATGTATAAGTTGAATTAAAAGGTAAATAATCAAGAGTAGTTTCAGGCTTCCTTAAGGTGTTAAATTGTGGACAGGGCTTAGCTACATATATTTAGGGTGTCTCCTAATAATAATGTTAATAAGCATATCCTCCAACAAAGTTAGTCAAGAATCTATATAGCAAGTGCATAGAAAATTGACTCAAACTCTTGTTTACCAAGGAATTACAGGTTTTTATAGACAATTACCTCAGTCTAGGATGTGTGTTCAACCTATCTCTGTCAGTTATCACAGACCAAGATGCTTTTACTCACACAGCAGAGGCAGATCTCCCAAAAACCTCATCTACCATCTAGTACTGTCTCATTGCCCTGCACTTGTGGTAGGTGGGCTTTGGAACTGCCAATCTGCTGTGAAGAAAGCAGATTTTATCTCTGCCCTTGCTACCCATTACTCTTTTGACTTTCTGGCACTAACTGAGACCTAGATATCTCCACAGAACGTCTCGGGTTACTTTGCTGTAACCCTGTTCCCTGAAAAGGCGGGAAAGAGATGCTGCGTGAAAACACTATGGGAACATCTTGTCATGTTGCCGGTTGTAAAGCATGTGTGTACCAAACACGCCAAATTTTTGCCTTTTATAACCTCGGTCAGGTGACGTCATCTGATAGGACGCACCTGCAGGTTATAAATAGGAGTGAACCGGAAACATTCCTCAGATTGATTTGTCTGAACGGACGTCTGGTCACATAGGCAGTGCGGCATTGGGACGCAGCATCTCGTTCCCGCCTTTTCAGGGAACAGGGTTACAGCAAAGTAACCCGAGACGTTCCCTTTCAAAGGCTACACTCAATGCTGCGTGAAAACGCTATGGGAACGAGAGTACCAACGCCGCCACACTGCAAGTGTCTGGACTCCAAGGTTGTGTAGCGTGTGCGCACAAGGCCGAGAAGGTCTCAGAACTATGTCTGGGTAGCTGACTCGAGGACCCGTGGGCCCGGAGTAGCATGAACATCCAAACTATAAATGTAATAAATGTGTGCGGAGAGGACAACCCTCCGTGTCACACACTTGCTGCAGGGGAATACCTCTTGCTAGTGCAATAGATGAGGCGATCCCCCTGGTTGAATGAGCCCTGATTCCTAGAGGCGAAGTGAGCCAACGTGCCTCATAGGAGAGGGCAATAGCCCAGTGTAGTGGGGGCCACCCCCCGTTGCGGCCCCAGACCATGTAAAAGCTGCTCTGACTTACGCCACTAGCTGATGCGGTGGACGTAAATCTGAAGAGCACGTACTGGACAAAGTAAGTGAAGTCTTTCCTGCTCCGAAGCTGTAAAGGCAGAGGACAGAAGGCTTCAAAACAATAGGATGCATATTGGAAAATGCGTGCGGAGAGGACCAACCCTCCACGTCACAGACTTGCTGCAAGGGAATACCTCTTGCTAGTGCAATTGATGAGGCAAATCCCCTGGTTGAATGAACCCTGATTCCTAGAGGCGAAGTGAGCCCACGCGCCTCATAGGAGAGGGCAATAGCATCTCTCACGCAGCTTGTGGCCCCGAAACATGTAAAAGCTGCTCTGACTTACGCCACTGGCTGATGCGGTGGACGTAAATCTGAAGAGCACGTATTGGACACAGTGAGTGAAGTCTCTCCTGCTCCGAAGCTGTAAAGGCGGAGGACAGAAGGCTTCAAAAACAAATGGGATGTCCGATCCTCTTAGAGAGGTAACACCATTTAGAAAAACTATCTTAAGGGTCAGAAACCTGAGGCACTGACTCTAGTGGTTCAACAAGGGGCACAAGCCAGAGGACAAATTTTTCTGCACAAACTCCAGCACTGAAACAATTCGGCAGTGGACTGGGTCTACCTGCTTCGTCATGCACCAACTTTCAAATACATTCTATTTGAGGGGAGGCAGTCCTAGTACTTAGAATAGTCTTAATTACGCTGGCTGGAAGACCAGCTTGACTTAGAGTCAGAGAGTAGTAAAGGGGACATTTGCTGATCTTGCGAGGCAAAGAGGTCCACCTCCGCTACATGAAATTTTCCCAGAATGTAAATCGCCCTGAGGGACAGGAATCTGGTGCGCTAGCTATTTAGCGGCACGAGCACAGTCCGCCCTGGCGATTAATATATGAGACTGCCATAGTGTTGTCCACCCGCACTAGGACATGGTAGTCTCAACTGCTGGAGGAAGTGCTTTAGGGCCTGAAATAGAGCCATGATTTTGAGGCAGTTGATGTGCCGCGCAAAAAGATGGCCTCTCCAGCTCCCTTGGGCTAAACGGTCATTTAAGACCGCACCCCAGCCCATGAGGGAAGCGTCTGTCGTTAGCATCTGCGACGACAAGACGAACTTAGAGTCGGACCCAGAGTCAGAAACCGGGGTCTGAACCACATAGGAAGGATACGAAGCACCTGGCGCGTAGCCCTTATTGGGGATTGGCCCTAGAGTAAAATCCCCTGGTTGTTAGCCACAACTGAAATGCTCTCATGTGCAGAAGGTCCAAAGGTGTCACCGTGGATACAGCTGCCATGAGAGCTAAGATCTCTGAAAGTGATGGTCACTTTCTGGTCTAGCTTGATTTCCTTGACGGTGTTAAGAATGGATTCGACACAGACAGCTGTGCCCGCTTACGCTCAAATTCCATGTGACACCCAAAAATGTTGTCCTCTAAACAGGAAAGAGCATGCTTTCATGGCATTGGATCTCAATCCTAGGAAACAAAGATTAGCTAGAACAACATGCTGATGTCGAAGCGCTAGCTACTGAGACTGGGCCAGCCAGTCATGTAATTCAATACGGATGCTCTGGAGTCGTAAGAGCCAGAACTACATCCATGTATTTTGTGTATGTGCGGGTGAAAAAGCTAGACCAAATGGAAGGACCCGATACTGGTAAGCTTCGCCCTCGAAAGCGAACCTCAGGAACCTCCTGTGTTGTGGCAATATTTCCATTGATTTATTTTTAGATAGCAGTAAAGCCCGCAAAATCTAAAAAATTGGACGCAGCCCCCCGTTCCTCTTGCACTTTCCGGTTTCATAGAAGTGGAGACCATGCCATTGAAACGCGGAGGGTGATGTGAGAACTGAATCCTGTAGTTTCTCTGTACAGTGCTTAGTACCCAAGGAGATATACTTGGCAGTAGCTTCCACGCTGCCAGCTTCTCAGAAAGGGGCAAAGCTCAGCGGCTTGGTTAAACGGGGGGGGATGTTAGATGTTCGGGATCCTGAAACATGGCAGGAAAAACCCGAAGAACTAACATTTTATTGAAGACTGGAGTTGCCCGAAACACCAGTGGTGGCGGAGCAAGAACACCAACCTCCTGGGGGTGCCAGGGAGAACACTTCATTCTTTTAAACCTCAGGGCTTCTTTGTGAAGACAATATGCCAGTCTGACCTCTTTTGAGGCGGATTGCCTGACGCACCCCAATCTTGCGAGTGGGGTGCCCACCTCAAAAACACTCTCCTCGTGTGTTTCATGCCTCGCAACAGTCAGACCCGGTCGAGACTGGGTGGCCGACAGTCCCGACTCTTGAGCAAGGCAGGGAAGGAATTTCCCGAAGGCTTGTTATATAACTTAGCCTCATGAACCTAGTGGTGACCGAGTTAACGACATCGCCAAGTAGGCCGGGAGGCGAGATGGGGCATCGAGGAGGAATACACGATCCTTCTCCTTAATGCCCCTGAGATTCAACCACAAGTGCCTCTCCGCGGAGACCATAGCAGCCATAAAACGGCCGAAAGCACAAGCCGTCTGCTTTGTTGCACGAAGAGACAAGTCTGTGGCCCGGTATAAATCCAATACGCCTTACCTTGCAGAGCCCCGCCAGTACTCAAGTCTCTCAGCAGGTCAGCCTGGTAGGCGTGCAAAACCGCCATGGTGTGCAATGCGCCAACCTGACCTGCTGCCTGAAAAGCTTTTCCCTCCAGGGAAGATAAAAAGTCTACACAGCTTGAAAGGAAGTAATAGCTTTTCAGGAAGGATGATGTCCCAGAAAAGAGATAGCCTGGAAGCGTCTTTTCTATTTGGGTGTCATCATATAACTCCGCGTTTCTACCTCACTTATATTTAAATAAATAAATAAGTTGATGGCAGGAAAACACAGGATGAATACAGCTTACTCCATGAAAGGGTTAACTCATATGGAGATTGCTAAGAAAAGGGGAGAAAGAGTTGTTGAGGCTCCGCCCCCGGCCACCCGACAGAACCTGCCGTCTATGTTTTTATTTATTTATTTTTAAGTGCTTAGAGGCTATTACCATCTCCGCGGAAGCAAGAGAGGATGTTTATCCTTGCCCATTCACAAGAAGCGCAGCGCGCGCTTGAGAGCGGACAGAGGGATTTCCCGATCCGATGAGAACGCGAAAGAAAGGAGTTTTAAATCCGTCTCTCACTGCTCTGCCGGATGCACGAGTTTAAGCCCCAGGAATGCGCGGCGGCTCGGAATGTGAGGCGCGCGCGTAGCACTTAATCGAAGCAGTAAAGTGTAGAGATCGCCCTCCGATATGGATTATACACAAGGAGGGACATCTCGTTTAAACTCTGCCATTATCTGTAAGTTAAACACTTATTTTTGCTGGTTAGACATGACACGCTCACAACTAGGGGAAGACAAGAATCTGAGGAATGTTTCCGGTTCACTCCTATTTATAACCTGCAGGTGCGTCCTATCAGATGACGTCACCTGACCGAGGTTATAAAAGCCAAAAATTTGGCGTGTTTGGTACACACATGCTTCACAACCGGCAACATGACAAGATGTTCCCATAGCGTTTTCACGCAGCATCGAGTGTAGCCTTTGAAAGGGCAGAGGTGGTGGTATGGGTCTTCTGTTGTCTCCTTCTCGCCTATCCCCCTGTCTCATATCAGTTTTTCATCATCTGAATTTCATGCAGTTAAGGTAACCTCTCCAATTAACCTCCACATCTTAGTTATTTACCGTCCTCCTGGCTCTCTAGGAAACTTTCTAGATGAAATGGACATGCTTCTTAGTCTTTTTTCTTCTGCTAACACTCCTCTTACTGTTCTAGGAGATTTCAAACTTCCATCCGACAAACTCCAATCCTTCTCCCTCTCCTTAACTCCTTCTCTTTAACTCTAAACAGCTGCCCTACCACACACCAAAGGCAGGGTGTTCTCTTGACCTCAGTCACAGATATCACTACTATTCCTCTTCATAAATCTGATCATTAACTGGTATCCTTCACCATAACCTTTCCTATTCTATGTAAACCTAAACACCAAAATGTATGTTTTACCTGCAAAAACCTTCACTCTGCCTCCCCTTCCTCAGTGTCTTCATGCACCCTATCATCCCTCCCAGACCCAGACTCCTTCTCCTCTCTACCACTAGAGACTGCGACTGAAACCTCTCCTCTCTCTCCTTACCCATAGAACTTCTTTGCCCGCTGTCATCTAAACCAAGTAAGACGTCTTGTCTTGCTCCTTGGCTATCTAATGTGCTACGCAACAACAGGAGAGTATTAAGAACTTGCAGCTTGATGCAGATCTCGTCTCTTACCAGACTCTTCTCTCCAAATTCTCATGTGATGTGACTTCTGCCAAAACTACCTTCTACAGAGAAAAGCTGGAAGCCTCTACATATGTTCCTGGCAAACTTCAGAACATCATCTCTTCACTACTCAACCCGCCGACTCCTCCTGCCTCTTCCTCTCTGACAGCTGCAGATCATCTCATCATCTAACCCCATGTTCATTAGACCCAATCCCTTCCACAATGCTCCAGGCCATCTCACGTGACATCCTTCCCTTCACCACAAACATCATTAACCATTCTATATCATCTGCTCATGTTCCTGCTGCTTTTAAGAAGGCTAGGGTTATTCCTATTCTCAAGAAACTCTGTCCGGACCCATCAGAAGTTAGAACAAGAACAACTATCGCCCGGTTTCACTTCTCTCTTCTATTACCTATATTCTTGAAAGGACTGTTTATAACCAAATGTCTCTTTATCTCTCACAAAACAACCTTAATGATCCCAACCAATCTGGATTTAAAGTGGCACATTCCACAGAGACTGCCCTTCTGTCAGTCACTGAGAAGCTCCATGCTGCTAGATCAGCTAAACTGTCATCTGTCCTCATCCTCCTGGACCTGTCAGCTGCATTTGACACGGTGAACCACAAGATTCTATTATTTATTCTTACTAGGCTTGGAATTTGTGGAACAGTGTGGCAATGGCTTGCTTCTTACCTAGAAGATAGGTCATATGAGGTAACATGGAAGGGATCTACATCTGTCCCATGTAGACTCTCTACTGGTGTCCCGCAGGGCTCAGTACTTGGTCCTCTTCTGTTCTCCCTCTATACCCGGTCTCTTGGTAAGGTCATATCATTGCATGGATTTTCATACCATTGTTATGCAGATGACACCCAACTTACTCTCTCCTTTCCTCCCTCTGACACTCAGGTTTCTACCCGGATCTCAGCATGTGTGGCAGACATCTCATCCTGGATGGCAGCTTATCAGTTGAAGCTCAATCTAAGTAAAACCAAACTGTTGTTCATCCCTTGTGACTTAATCCCAGGTCAAGACCTTGTTATATCCCTGGACAACAACCAAATCACTCCTTCAGCCACCGCCCACAATCTTGGGCGGTGCTGTCGAAGCACGATGTCCATCAGCCTCTGGAAGGTGGCGGGGGCTCCGTGGAGTCCGAAAGGTAGGACCCGGTATTGCCAGTGTCCATGTTCGGTACTAAACGCAGTCTTCTCCTTTGCTTCCGGTGTTAGGGCCACTTGCCAGTAACCACTTGTCGGTCGATTAGATCATCCACTCGCGGCAGCGGGTATGCGTCGAAGCGCGATATCTGGTTCAGGCGGCGAAAATTATTACAAAGGCGAATTGACCTGTCAGATTTGGGTACCGTTACTATGGGGCTGGACCAGGGACTAAGCGACTCCTCTATAATGCCGTTCTGAAGCATATTCTTTACTTCTGTTTCGATGGCACGGCGACGGGCTTCCGGGGCTCGGTACGGTCTTTGCCTCACGACAACGCCGGGTGGGGTTTTAATGTTATGACGTACCAAATGTGTGAGCCCCGGATCGGTGGAGAACACATCTTGAAACTGATCTAACAGCTCATTCAGATCTTGGTGTTGTACGGTTGTTAGTTCCTCCACGCGCTTCAACAACTCTCGCCCTGGAGTCGGGGGGGAGAGAGCAGCAAGAGCTGAAATGCGTGGCAATGGTTCAATCCACTTTTTAAGTAAATTTATGTGATACAATTCAGTGCACTTTCTCTTACCCGGCTGTTGTAGGCGGTAATTTACGGGCCCGACGCGTTCCATGACGGTGTAGGGTCCCTGCCAGCGTGCAAGAAATTTACAACTGGCACTCGGGAGGAGTAGCAGTACATGATCTCCCGGGCGAAATTCCCTGGGCTGGGCCGGTCGGTTGTATGTTCTTTGCTGCTCGGCCTGTGCTTTTTCCATATGTTCTTTTACCACCGGAAGTACTCGTTTAATTTTTTTTTGTAGATCCTTCACATACTCCACTACTGAGCGAAATGGTGAAGGCTGTTCTTCCCAAGCTTCTTTTGCCACATCCAGGAGCCCGCGGGGTCTTCTCCCGAACAGTAGCTCAAACGGCGTGAAGCCGGTGGACGCTTGAATTTTTATACGACGTGTCTTCGGTGAGTATTTAATTACTTATTTAAGTATTTTATTGACTTAAGTATTATAAATACATGTTTCGTTTATTATATTTTTATGTTCTCACATTGTTTCACGACACTCTTCCAGAAAAAAAAAATCCTGAGGTTTTGCCTCCAATCAGGCTTTTTCAAAATAGAGGAGCCGCGGGAGATTTTATGTGCTGAAGAACATGACAGAGCAGAACAACGAATACAGCAATACTCCACCTCAGCATCAGGTGAGTTTTGGTTTTGGACAGTTCTATGTCCAGTTATAAATCTAACTGAAAACATACTAATTTAACATCTTGACTTGATACAGGGTCATGGCACAGTTGAGTCCGCTGCCAGAAACTTGGTGTCATTATTACTGAACACAATGGCCACAAACAGTGTCCAAAGGCCTGCAGAGACTGTACAACCACAGCCAAGAAATGTAACTGTGCAACAAGAGTTAGCAAGGTTTGTGCTTTCTTGTGTATTCATATTTTTTTATTTGCATTTTTCATGAATGCATAGTTCTCTTAGGGTTTCCGTCTCATTCACAGGGGACATTTAAATTCAGTCGTCAGAATCGTCAAAGCTATTAATTGTTTTATATATATACTGTATATATATATATATATATATATATATATATATATATATATATATATATATATATACACACACACACACACACACACGCGGACACATATATGTCTGTGTTTGTACAGCTATTTATTATTATTTTGTCCCCCAGATCTTTCCCAGGGTATTTTAAATCCCAGTTCAATCGTGGTAAAAAGAGGTGTTTAACTCCCACCAAGCGACTTAAGACAACTAATAAGACCATCGCCTTCAATTTTTCTCTGCTGTCAAAAAACACATCCCACACACCTATACCAGCAGAGGAACTTGAACTTCTCCAAGCTGGCATGGGATGACAAACAGTGTGTCTTCCTGAAGACAGTGACCATGCAGAGGTATAATTTTTGGCAATGCGTGGTTGTTTAAAAACACATTAACCTAAATCCTATTAGTAACATAAGTCATGAGCCACTATTTTTGTTTTATTGTATTCTCTTTTATTACTTCATGGAATAAGATTTCAAGGCTCTTGACTGTAACCTTTCCAAAAATGGAGGATCTTTGTGGAGGATGGCTCTTGCATAAAGCAGCAGATTTGTAAGATCAAAATTATTTCTTTTTTTTTTTTTTTACTATTTACTATTATTTCTTTACTATTTACTATTATCACACACTTCTCTCCAGTGTACACCCCTATTTCCTTATTTTTATAATTTTTTTTCTCTTTCTTTACAAAAGGTGGCAGTGGCCGAAGAAAGCTCACTGTAATTCCACCAGAAACAGAAGGGTATTCTGTCAGAGCTCTTAAAGCTGTGTCAGGAGCAGGCAAAGCCATTTTTTACATAGTGCCACTTCAGGAGACATTAGACACATCTCCTCTGCCTCCTGACTTACATCACTTTTCAAAGATGCCAAAGAAGACATGTTACCAGTGTCATGAAGTGATGCCTTTGCAAATGCTTGCAGTACATGTCAGGACATGCAAGGGCAAATTGCGTTCTGATGAGACTGATAATGAGGTAAGAGTGAATGTTGTTTTGAGTATGATAGCAATGAGAAAACATGCATTATTTATTCAAATAACTGTTTTGTAAATCTGTAGGACTTTGAGTTATGCATTGTGGAGAGCAAGTGCAAGGTAACCTGACATTTCTAGAAATCACTAAAATCTCTTAAGTTTATTTCGCTCCAGTAATCATGTTTCACCTACTTGTAACATGCCACTTTTTTTTTCAAATTTCAGGTGGTTTGTCCAATTTGCACCAATGAATTTCCAGAAGATGAGATCGCCATCCATGCTAGTCTGTGTGGAGATAGGTAATCAGTATTAATCTGCTCTTTTTTTAAAGTACTTTTTTAATAATACAACAAAAGTAAACAAATGATTGATTTTTGTTTTAAACATAGCACTGAAAGTACAATGAGTGCAGGACATAACAGTTCATGCGCACCTACTCAAAGGCCAGTATGGACACCAGAGAGGTATGTTTTTAAAATGGGCTTTGCATGAATTCAAATACACAACCACTTGTCAAAATTATATGTACCATCATTTACATAATCCACATTGTGTGCCATGTGATTCGTGTGACAACTAGTCACATTATCTAAAATTTTAAGAGGTTATGAAAAGCACAGCACATACTGCAATACTTGTGTTGAATTTTTCTGACATATGTATTTGAAGGTGAACAATGTTTGTGTTTTAGAATTTTACACTAACAAGTTTTCTGTTCTCTTCCTTAAGCGCGGAGGATGTTTTGTGCTTCCTTGAACAACAAGTGGATATAACAAAAGAATTTAAATTGTGTGTGGACAGAGAAGGCCTTCCAGACAGGGGCATGCTACAGTGGCAGCAGAAAAAAGCTGCATCTCCTGCCAGTTGTCTCAAGGTGGTGTATATCAACCTGTATATTAGATCCTGTACCGACACATTTTCTTAAACAGATAGTACCAGCAATAATAGAACCCCTGTTGAGAATAATTAATTCTTCACTCAGCATTGGATATGTTCCAAAATCTTTTAAATTAGCAGTTATCAAACCAATAATTAAGAAACCTGACCTCGACCCCTGTCAGCTGTCCAGTTACAGACCAATATCAAACCTCCCCTTTATCTCTAAGATCCTGGAAAAGATAGTAGCGGAGCAGCTATGCTCATATATACATAGAAATGGCATACATGAACTGTATCAGTCAGGATTTAGGCCTCATCACAGTACAGAGACAGCGCTCGTTAAAGTAGTAAATGACACTCTATTGGCCTCTGATCAGGGTTGTGTAACTATGCTTGTATTACTTGACCTCAGTGCAGCTTTTGACACCGTTGGACACGCTATTCTTCTTCACAGATTAGAAAATGTAGTGGGAATTAAGGGTACAGCCCTCTCCTGGCTCAGATCCTATCTGACCCATCATTATCAGTATGTAGACTTAAATGGTGATTATTCTACATGTTCTCTGATGGAGTTTGGCGTTCCGCAGGGTTCAGTTTTAGGTCCACTGCTTTTTTCCCTTTACATGCTTCCTCTGGGCAACATAATCCGTAAGCATGGTATTAGTTTTCATTGTTATGCTGACGATACACAGTTATATGTTTTAGCAAAACCTGATGAGAAAAAACAGCTTACTAAAATTGAGCAATGTGTGCAGGACATAAGAAATTGGATGCTAATTAACTTCCTTCTGCTAAATCCGGATAAGACAGAAGTTCTAGTCATAGGACCGCATACAGCTAGGAGTAAAATTTTAGATCACACCGTAACTTTAGATGGCCTTTCTGTTCCATCAAATGCAACAGTGAAAGACCTTGGTGTGATTATTGATTCCAGCCTTTCATTTGAAGCACATGTAGATAATATTACCAGGATAGCATTCTTTCACCTCAGAAATATTGCCAGAATAAGAAATTTATTGTCGCTAAATGACGCAGAAAAACTAGTTCATGCTTTTATCACCTCTAGGTTGGACTATTGTAATGCCTTACTGTCTGGTTGTTCAGCTAGATGCATAAATAAGCTTCAGCTAGTCCAGAATGCAGCAGCGAGAGTCCTCACCAGAACCAGAAGATATGAGCACATCACCCCTATCTTATCTTCACTCCCTTGGCTCCCTGTGAAATTTCGCATTGATTTTAAAATACTACTCTTGACATATAAAGCATTAAATGGTCTCGCGCCGCAGTACCTGAGCGAACTGCTAGTGTCTTACGATCCGCCACGCCTACTTCGATCAAAGGATGCAGGCTGCTTGTCAGTACCGCGTATTATGAAAAATACAGCTGGGGGCAGAGCTTTTTCTTACAAAGCCCCAAAGTTATGGAATAGTCTTCCAAATAGTGTTCGGGACTCAGACACAGTCTCAGTGTTTAAGTCCAGGCTACAAACCTATTTATTTAGCCAAGCATTTTTATAAATAGATTTGCCATAGGTAAAGGAGCAGATCTGGGGGACTCATGGACGTAGAGTATTATGGTGAACTGGTATGTTTGGATGCTGTCTTCCTCACTCTCATTGATCACTCAGGTTTGCTGACGGTGAGGTGATTGTTTGCTTTACATGTCAGGACGCCCTCATGTTTGTGTTTCCTTCTGGCTCTCCCTTTTAGTTATGCTGTCATAGTTAGTCCTGCCGGAGTCTCTGCTTGCACTCTACAGTTAATATACATTCACATTATACATTGTGTGACTGTGACCATACCTAACTGCCATTTCTCCTCTTCTTCTCTTCCCCCCCCTCTTTCTTTTTCCTCTCTCCTCCTGTCCCCCCCTTTCACTCTTTCTCTCTCTCTCTGTCGAGCTACACATGTCATTCCTGAGCTGCCAGTGATCCAGACTCCCTCTGCCCTCCGGACCTGTCTGACCCATCCTGGTGCCCCGCTTCTGGCTGAAGATCTCGTCACATGGATGCCCCGTGTGTCTCTCTGGGTTGCGTCTGGTGTCTGGGAATGATTCTCTCTACCTAAAAAATGGTTCTGGCCTTGACTGGTGTTGGCAACTGTTTCTCTGGGGACTTGATAGTTCATGACTGGAACTTCTTACAAGTCTACCTGGGTCTTCAATAACTACCTGGACTCCATATTAACATCAATTAACATCAGCTATTATAGCTGAACTGCCTCCCACCCTACACACTGTATAAATGCAGATCATTTACTGCTTTCTGTTTCACCCAAATGAGGATGGGTTCCCTGTTGAGTCTGGTTCCTCTCAAGGTTTCTTCCTATTACCATCTCAGGGAGTTTTCCCTTGCCACTGTCGCCCTCGGCTTGCTCACCAGGGACAAACTGACCATTTTTATTCATACAAATTCACATTTCATACAAACCTAAATAATTCTTTTGACTATGTAAAGCTGCTTTGCGGCAATGAAAATTGCTAAAAGCGCTATACAAATAAAATTGAATTGAATTGAATTAAATATATAGGTGAGGCTGGCGTGGATACAGGAGCACTTAGGAAAGAGTTTTTGACTGGTAAGTTGTTCACTAACTTTTATGTAACAGGTTATATCACTAACAAGTGATCACCTAAAGCTGGGTATTGTTTTTTCTAAGATATGATTTCAGGTATTGAAAAGAGGTTCTTTGAAGGGCCTGGGAGCCAGGGTAAAAATCCCAAGTACTCTTTGACAGACCTTGATGATGAAAACTTCAGGTTGGTTTCAAACAAGTATACATAATACGGCCAAAGCACAGTATTGATGCTGACTGTTTTTTTATGTTATACATATTATACAGAAAATATGTGTGCCAAAGAATCTACTTTTGAAGTTTATGCACTGTGGAAGTGACCAATCTCTTCAAGTTGCTAACTTCAGCCGTTTTGGAGAGATGATTTTATATGTGCCACAAAAATGGCCATTTCAGGATTATACTGTCTTGCTTCAAACAATAATCATTTAAAATGCAAAGTATTCATATTCTTTGAATATTGATAGTAATATTGGTGGGAGCTTCTAGAAGCATATAACCTGAAAAGATTTTGCTTAAATTGGTTTGTGGTAAGTTTAAAAAGAAAAAAAAATATGTGGTGGCCGTAACCATGTCAAATTCATGTTGCAATATCTTAACAAATTTGCATTTCATAATAATACACTTTTTCAGGTTTATGTCTTTTCATGTGAAATCTAAATTGGACAAGTTTCATCTAAAAGACAGTTATGATTAAAAGATTGAATAAAAAAAGGTAACAGACATTACAGACATAAAAGGTCATGAAATTGTATTAAGCAAATATGTTTATTCTTATCTGATAAAAATATAAATGTGTATGTATACTTAGAAAAAATTAAGTGTCGATCGGGAGATAAGAAGCATTAAGTATTATGAAAAATGGTGTTATGATCCTGCATGAAAATGCACTTTTTCACCTAGGTGAGACACTATTTAGAACGAATACTGTGTTTTGGCCAATTACTATATGTAGTGTACTACATGCCCTTGTGTGTGTGTTACTGTAATCTACACACAGACAAAAAAAATATACACACTTCAGGAAAATAGTGTGATGTATATTATTATCATATAATACATAAGGTATAGCAATGTTTGTATTAAAATATTTATTACAAGTTTTTTCTTTTCCTGAAGTGTATATACATTTTTGTCTGACTCTTGTGTTTGTGTGTAATATATAGTGTGTGTGTGATTTTATATAAATAAAATGTTAACTGATGATTTTTATTAATGTATTCATACAGCACTATTGGTGAGATAATGGCAGTCAGCCTCGCTCAAGGTGGACCAGCTCCTGCTTTTTTGAAAGAATGGTGCTACAATTTCCTCTGCACAGGAGAGGTGGACTTAAGTCGTCTTTCTAAGGATGATGTGGCTGATTTAGAGTCTTCTTTACTCATCAGCAGGGTAGAAATCCTGTCTAGCACTGTAATAGGGTCCTTAACGTTTTAAAAATAGTCTGCTTTCTATTTTCTTAACCACTTAACATTTTCAGGTTGAAGATGCTGCAGATGCACAGTCTCTTATGTTGTGGGTTGATGAAATTGTGAGCTGTGGATACACTAGCCAAATAAAGCTGGACAGTAAAGAAAGCATCATTCGGTAAGAATAAAAAAGAACCTGTAATTTACACATTTTTACTAAATAAAATGATGTTTTATTAATGTGCTTTTCTTCACAGTGCTATTGTTTTACACTCTACGACAAGACTAATTCCAATGCTGCAACAACTTAGAAAGGGCCTGGAACTCTATGGTCTGGTGAATCAGATGGCTGCAAACCCAGAAGCTTGTCACTCTCTGTTTGTTCCTGGAAAGATAATTAAAGTAATTTTTCATTCTGTCTTGTGCAAATGGTGCACAGCCACTTGTTCTGTATTGAACTCTTTATGTATATCCTTTGTACTGTAGCTTTAATAAGGCAAATTTGTATTTACTCCTTTTAGCCCGATGCTGATTTTATGATGATGACCTGCCAACCAGATTTCAGTAAAAAGGGGTCATCTAGGGAGAGAACTGAGAGGAGCATCATTAACTACCTTCAAGATTTCTTGCATGAGCTTGAAATACCAGGTACTATACTTGTAATGGTTAACCCCTAGAGGGCGCCAAAGCGCCTGGGTTTGTTCTTTTTATGTTTGTAGTTTGTTTTGTTGGACTTCGTTTCCCAGGCTGCACCTCGGTCAGGTGACGCAAGCATTCACCTGAACCGAGGTAAGATAATTAAGTTAATTATAAATAGCCTGACTGGAGTGCAGTCAGGCGTCTAGTTTTTGTTGTCGTTGTACGTTATATGATTTATGTCTGTGTTTATTTTATGTGTTGATTTAATAAAGCCGATATTGAACCGCCAGCTCGCCTCCTGCAATTATGCCACGCACACACACACGCCGATTTAGGAATCTTGAAAGAAAGCTAGACCGTATAAGTGGCATAGCGGAGGTCGCTCCCACAGATGTTTTTGGGGGGGGGCGCTATTACCATCTCGCCCGAGCTGGCGGAATGGCTGGACGGCAGCGAGGAAGAAGATGAGAGGGAGCTGTATCAAAGCTGGGAAGACTGCAGGCTCGCCGAACCGGCGGACTGGCTGCAAGTCAGCGAGGAGCAGCGAGAGTCAAAAGCGCGGCACAGCTGGGAAGGCTGCAGACTCGCCATTCGGCGGACGCCGTTTAAAGGTGAGGCAGCGGGGAGATACATGGTCCCAAACACCAT
Source organism: Clarias gariepinus (assembly GCF_024256425.1). Classification (NCBI taxonomy): domain Eukaryota; kingdom Metazoa; phylum Chordata; class Actinopteri; order Siluriformes; family Clariidae; genus Clarias; species Clarias gariepinus. Next base: position 40,737,806 of record NC_071106.1, read on the forward strand.
CCAAGAAGCACTGGCCAAGGAGGCCTGGCAGGACGGTGGCGAGGGTCAACCGGGAAATGACTACGTGGTTTTGGCGCAGCAAAATAGGGAGCGCATTTCAGACCTGCGGGAGCAGGTAGCGCAGCTCCAAATGCTGCTCATCCAGGTTCGGGAGAGCCACGCAGTAGTCCCGGAGGTTCTCCCTCTCCCTAATCTGGAAGACGCGCTCCCTCTCCCGCCCCCGCCTGTGGTCGACGCGGAGGTCTACGTGCCGTGGCTGCACGGCGACGAGGACACGTTTCCTCCACCGCCGCCGCCTCTGCCCGACATGGGGGACGTCGCTCCAGCTCCTCAGCCTGGCTGCGAGGACGGCACGCTACTTCCTCCGCCTCCCGGCTTTGAGAACATCACACCAGTTCCTCAGCCGCCGGACACAGCGAGCTTCGTGCCAGCCCCTCAGCCTGGCTACGAGGACGGCCCGCTGCTTCTTCCGCCTCCCGGCTTTGAGGACGTCGCTTCAGCTCCTCAGCCGGGTTTCGAGGACGGCACGCTTCTTCCTCCGCCTCCCGGCTTTGAGGACGTCGCTCCAGCTCCTCAGCCGGGTTTCGAGGACGGCACGCTTCTTCCTCCGCCTCCCGGCTGTGAGGACGTCGCTTCAGCTCCGCCGCCGCCCAGCTCAGCGAGCGTCGCTCCAGCTCCGCCGCCGCCGCCCAGCTCAGCGCACGTCGCTCCAGCTCCGCCGCCCAGCTCAGCGAGCGTCGCTCCAGCTCCGTCGCCGCCGCCCAGCTCAGCGCAAGACGATTCAGCTCCGCCGCCGCCCAGCTAAGCGCACGTCGCTCCAGCTCCGCCGCCGTCGCCCAGCTCAGCGAGCGTCGCTCCAGCTCCTCAGCCACCGCCGAGCGTCGCTCCAGCTCCTCAGCCGCCGCCGAACGTCGCTCCAGCTCCTCAGCCGCCGCCGAACGTCGCTCCAGCTCCTCAGCCGCCGCCGAACGTCGCTCCAGCTCCTCAGCTGCCGCCGTCCGTCGCTGCAGCTCTTCAGCCTCGCAGGCCGTCGTGGATTACGCAGGCTTGCCAGCCCTGCTCGCGAGAGGGGATCGACCGCCTCAGTATTGGGGGTCCAGACTGGGACCGCTGGGGAGGGAGTCCCGGTCCTCCGGTAACGCTCCGGAGGAGCGTTTTTTAGGGGGGGGTACTGTAATGGTAAACCCCTAGAGGGCGCCAAAGCGCCTGGGTTTGTTCTTTTTATGTTTGTAGTTTGTTTTGTTGGACTTCGTTTCCCAGGCTGCACCTCGGTCAGGTGACGCAAGCATTCACGTAAGATAATTAAGTTAATTATAAATAGCCTGACTGGAGTGCAGTCAGGCGTCTAGCTTTTGTTGTCGTTGTACGTTATATGATTTATGTCGGTGTTTATTTTATGTGTTGCTTTAATAAAGCCGATATTGAACTGCCAGCTCGCCTCCTGCAATTATGCCACGCACACACACGCCGATTTAGGAATCGTGACAATACTATCCAGTAATACATAGATGATGATTGTTTAATTTTAAGAGCGCCTATAAACTTAGATAAAAGATTTCAAGTTCAATTTGATTTAAACTCTGTTCTTTTGAGATGCATACAGTGTGTATATTCATACATTACAGATGGTGAGAGAGACAGTGCAACTGGTGTAGAGTCAGAGCCTCTTGAAGTCCAGAATGTTCTCCAGTGGATTACTGGGCAGTCTCACATGCCCATCCTGCCTAATGAAAAAAATAATTTTAAAATAAATTACAAGTTTGATCATGAATGCAAGGAGCGACTAGGGGATCACTCTATTTGTTACCCAACTGTGAGTGTGTGCACACGTACTGTGACTTTTCCAGTACAGCATCTAAAAACTTACACAGAGTTTAAAAAAATCATATGTGAAGCAGTTAGATATGGAGGTGGATTCTACAGAGTTTAAGACCATCTCATTTATTGTTTTAAACATCAGCTGTTGCAATAGGTTCACTTTAGTTTATTTATTTCCACATGGGTTCAATCATACAGTTTAAACAGCATTGTGGTGAAATTATGTACAGAACTCCTCTGTTTGATACAAGTAGCACAATTGTGCATTGTCAGTAAATGCCCCCAAGTGCCTGCATTAATTATAAAAAAAAAAAAAAAACTTGCCTACTGGTAACTTGAGTAAATGTTCATATTTGAGATATTTCTGACTGGTTTTGTTTTTCAATTTAAAATGTCATCATTAGTTTGACACGTTGTGCAGAAATCGTATGTACAAGTCCCGCCCATGTGACTGAGATGGTTCCAGAGGATTGACAGTTCTCTGAAGTTCTTGCAGGGTTTGCTCATCCAGTGGGCACTCAATTTCAGGAACCACAACTGTGCCGTTAGAGACTTCTTGCAGTACAGCACTCTCCCAGTCAATACCGGGGTCTTGAAGTTCCTTTAATCCAGAAACACAACACATTCAAATCAGTCAGGCCTAGGTACTTGTCTATTTAATATACAAATTAAGATGACTGGAATAATGCTGGACACTGTCAAATATGCCACTAATCCCCACAGCAGAGCTCCGGCATAAGGGTGAATTTATATTAGAAAAAAGTTGCATCTGCTGATAAGAGTCTCACTGATTAAAACCTTAAACCATATGGTAAACTCTTGATTGTATCAAAATGTTGGGTTTGTGCACCACATTCTAAAAGAAAACTACCTGATTTAACAACAGCTATCTGCTGTTTCATTTTAGCACAGTGATTGATATATACACACCTCAAGGCTCTCTCCCTCATCCAGATCTTGTAGATGTCCCATACACCACAGCTGCTCTGGAGTGAGACCTCCCTCCGTTCGTAGAGGATGATTATTCCATCCTCCAACAAATGTGTCAAAATCTGCCTTAAGACGAGGGACAAATATGTAATGTACACCAAAAAGATGAATGACATCTGAAATATCAAGCAGACCATCCTCCTCCAGAGAGTGAAGAATATCATGGTATTTGCTAGTCACTGCAACCCAAACGTCATGCCAAAGTCGCTCCACTCTGTAATAAATTGTAACTAGTTTAGGTTTAAATTGTAATTCATGTATACACTAAACATCATCACTGGAATTACCTAATAGTCAAATAAATTATCAACAACACCAAAAACATTAAACTCCAACCTCTGATTATGGACACTCTTTCCAGAGATGAAGCTCGCTCTTCCTGTTCCCCTTGTAGTAAACATGAATTGTGCAATGTCCAGATTTTCAACTCCTTGATCTCCCCTAACCCTAAAATAAAATAGATTTGAATGACATCAATAAGGCCTACTGTAAGTAAAAATTTATCTAAACTTGTTGCTAGTATATACTTAAATCGGTATGAAATACCTTGATGGTAAGCCATGCAGCTGAGTTGATCTCAGGAAGAATGAAAATGCTGTTTCTGCTTTGTTGTTTGTTGCAGCATCCAAGTACAAGATCTGCAGTAAAGCCACATGGAAAAAAACAGCTTTCATCTCATTACAACTTTAAACAAATGATGTAATTGTAGTTCAGGCACTATGTACTGCAAAACTGTTGGATTAGACCTCATAAGTTTTAGCTAGGTGTACCTAATCACCTGACAACTGACTAGAGTGCATTTCTGGTGTTGCCAAAAGTATTAACCAAACCTTTAGTTAATACTTAAGTTCACATGTTGATCTGAAATGCACAGCTTTACTTAATTCTAAAGTGTGTGCATTATATCTATGAGGAATGCAGCTTGACTACACTGATTCTAGCAATAATGATACACACAGTACATACATATATACATTCTGTACATACACTACTAGTCAAAGTTTGGAAACGCCTAACTCCATGGTCTTGATTTTTATTTATTTCTACACTGTAAAACAATGCTTAATGCATCCAAAATACACAATAATCTCCTTTGAACAGTTGATATTGAGATGTATATCTGCTCCTTCTGCTCTGTAAAGCTTCATATCGTCTCTAATCTGAGGTGCTGGTTGCTAATTGGTGATTTCTGAGGCTGGTGACTCTAAATTGACTTCTCTGCAGCTGGAGCTCATCTTTTATTTTCATGAGCTGTGAGCCGTAATCCTCAAATTTAAAGCTACAACTTAAAGTTAGATGGAGTGTAACTACAATTTTGTTTGGGATTTTTAAATATAAAATAAGTTACTTTTACTCTCTTCCTTGTGAATCTAATGGTAACAGGTTTTTTTTCTTTGGTAATGAACTCGATAGAATACACAAAAGCCATTTGAATTTTATCTTGAAGTTCTTTTATCCTAAACTCCAATCTATCAACTGCCCTTACTTCAGTTAGCCATGTAAAAGTACTAACTGAGATCATACAATAATCATTAACCTATTATACACATATAATATTTACGTATTAATTTGTAACTCCACCAGATTCTGCATTAAAATTCAAAATTTAACAGTAAAAACAATTACCTTCCTTGAGTAGCCATCCACACCACCGCAAACCACAATGTTGTACCTGATGGAAGAAAGAGTAAGTTCAATAAGCATGTTCTTGTGTTACAAGTAAGAACTTGAATTCTTACTTGAATGTTTGGTCGATGATGTCAGCCATGTCCACAGAACAAAAATCTTTATTTTTTTTTCTACCATGCTTTTTTTATGACATTTGCTTATAGCCTTTGTTTAAATTTGAAACACTTAACTATGGTGCTCTTAATATACTGTACTATAAAATAACAAGCTCAGATTTATTAAAGCAATTTAAGGTATGGCATGCATCAAACTATCTAATTTGTGTTAGATAGTTGTACAACAAGGCCAAAGTTGAGCGAGCGTACAGGCAGAGTCGAGCGCGCACAGAAAAGAAATGTTGCACGCGCGTGCAGACAGAGTCGAGCGCGCGCAGAATCGAGAAGTCGCGCGTGCGCGGAGAACATTTTTAGCGAGCAGAGAACATGTTGAGCGAGCAGGGGAGACATTGCACACGCAGAATCGAGCTGTTAAGCGCGCAGAGGAGACATTGCACGCGCATAGAGTGCTTTGTCTGCTCTCAAAATGTCAAACCACGCGCTCAGAATTGTGGCAGGAATATAACGCCATACTTTTATTTTGAGTTTTTAATGTGTGTGTGTGAGTGAGAGAGAGAGAGAGAGAAAGTAATTCTTTCACATGCGCCTGTTTATTATTACCCATAAAGCAAAAGCAAGTCTCATTAGAGGTTAAATATCCATTTTCTTTCTCTCTCTGTCAGGCTGCACTGAATCTGTTAGTGTGTGTGTGTGTGCGCGAGTCATTGGACAGGGTACCCATTCCCTTCTCATCTCGTTTTCACACACACACACACACACACACACACACTTGCATTTACATTTGGGCATTTGGCAGACGCTCTTATCCAGAGTGACTTACATTTTATCTCATTACACACACACACACACAAATACACACACACACATTCTAACGGAAAGACTGCTCTATCACTATTCTTTTTAAAGGTAAAGTGCAGGTTTATTTGTTTTATTTTAACTGTACAGCAGTGATTTTGTTAGTTAGTGTGCATGCTCGAATGTCATTAAAGAGGTTTCCTGTTTATTTTCCAGATAAAACAGTGTTGTTGTTAGTGTGTGTGTGTGTGTATGCGTGTAAAATTCGTCCTGCACTATAGTCCTCCCCCTCTCAAATACAAGAGGCGGGAAGGGGAGGTACACATTCCTCCTCTCGTTTTACTTTAGCTTCACACACACACGCACACACATACACAATACACTCAATCTGAATTTGCACCTCAATCATAGTTTTCGTGTTTAATATCCATTGTATATAGACATGGTGGGTTATTAGGCTGAGAGTATAAACCAGTAAATTTTTTAAACTTTTAAAAAGAGGGTTCTGCAAAGGATGCTGTGTATGATTTAAGGTATGTATCTATCTAAATAGGTTCTAATATTAAACTTTAATAATAATCAGTAGGATTTTATTTAGGTTGTAGGCTATGCTATAAGAATGTTTGGGCATAATTATTTACTTACTATTTAGTTATTCACAAACACAGACAAGAGGCGTGGTCTTAGGGGAAAAGGAATCAATTAATTTAGAAAATAGCTAAGAAAAAGGGTTAAATAAGGGAGGGAGGAATAAAAGGAAAGTATGAGAAGGTGGTGTGTGCACGTGCAGATCAGTTGGCAGTGCCCAGCTGGCATCGGGGCAGCGGCTCCTGTATCTCCATGGGCACTCCTTCTTTACTCTGACCTAAGCAGGGGTAGCTCAGTGGTTAAGGCATTGGACTACGGTTCAAACCCCACAACCACCAAGTTGCCACTGTTGGACCCTTGAGCGCGGCCCTTAACCCTCAACTGCTTGGATGTGTAATGAGATAAAAATGCAAGTCGCTCTGGATAAGAGCGTCTGCCAAATGCGTAAATGTAAGCAACTGTCCCAGCTCTCAGTTGGGTGTGGCCACAGACGAGAGTCCCTTTGGTGAATCTCCAGTGCGAGAACAGAAAGACCCCGAGCTACACTCCCTGCCTCGCTTTCATAAAGTGAAACTAATTAACTAATAAATTAAAATGAAATAAACACAACAACAAATTACAAGAATGAAATATGGCCCTTACATTTCCAGCCCCTAATTGACAGGCAGGGAGACTGACAATTACACACATTTTTGTTTTGTTGTTTTTTTGTTTTTTTTTTAACAATAGGGCCACAAAATTAACTTTAACATTTTAAACATTTTGTTTACAGTATATCGTTGTATATAGTATATCGTTGCGTACCAAATGAAAGGAACATAACTACTATATAAGGTAATTAACAGTCCATTTCACATATGAGGCACAGCTTATCGATTTGTCTTTCCAGTGTACTGGTTTTAGTTTTGACCAGCACACGTCTCACAAGTCCTTTTTTATTAGGGAACACTTTCGTGATCCTTCTGACGACCCATAAATTTCTTGAAGAAGACTCATCAATTATTAGAACTACGTCTCCAATCGAGAGTTTTTTTCTCACTTGAGACCATTTTTGGCGCTCCTGAAGCAAGGGCAAGTATTCACGCACCCATCGCTTCCAGAATAAATCAGCAAGGTATTGAATTTGCTTGTGGTTAGGTGTCAGGGGCTCCAGGTCTGTGGGATCATCTGTTGCAGTGGTAAGGGGACGGTCGTTCATTATTGCTTCCACCTCACACAGAAATGTATGCAAGCTCTCATCGTTTAGTGTTTTTTCTTTTAATACGGACCTCAGGATCTTTCTGACTGATCTTATCTGCCTTTCCCATATTCCACCGAAATGAGACCCAGCAGGAGGATTAAATATCCATTGTATCCCCTTTTGCATGAGGACGCCTTCAATTTTTGACTGATTCCACTGTTGGATAGCTTTACACAATTCAATCTCATCACCTATAAAGTTTGTTCCATTATCACTTCTCATAACTGACACCTGGCCTCTTCTGCACATGAGTCTGTATCTAATGACTGCGCAACTTCAATGTGCACGGCTCTTGTTGTCAGACAAGTAAACAATACACCATATCTTTTAACATTACTTCTACCTCGTTTGACCTCGAAGGGTCCAAAATAGTCTACCCCTACGTTAGTGAACGGTGGGTGATCTGGTGTTATTCTATCACGTGGCAGTTCTGACATTTTTTGTTCACTAGTCTTTGCTCTGATTTTTCTACATGTCACACAGCTGGACAGAACCTTTCTCACAAGGAAATTTGCAGTCGGAATCCAGTGTATCTGCCGCAATTTAGAAAGCATATAATTCCTTCCACAATGTCCAACCTGTTCGTGAATGTCTCTTAAGATTAAAGTTGTAATGTGTGAGTCTTTGGGTATAATGACTAGGTGTTTTACATGCTCAGGCATTGCAGACCTACCAAGACGTCCTCCAACTCTTAGCACTCCATCCTGCAGTACTGGGTCTAGTTTGGAGAGACAACTATCTTTTTACGGATGCATTACCCTTTTGTAACATGGAAATTTCGTCTTTGAATTTTTGGTTTTGAACAAACTTAATAACTTTGTTTTCTGCCCTTGTTAAGTCCTTAATTGTTAGAGACTTATGGTTTTCAGTTATTTATTCATCTGCGCATTTTCTAGCCTTTTTTGTTCTCTGTTTAAGCATGTCCTTGATATGAAAAATCCAGGCAACTGATCTTTTTAACTTGTACCAGTCAGAGTGATAGTTAATCAGTTTACTCACGGTACCTGTGCTCTCTGTAGTCTTTACGAGATTCACTGAGGCTGAATATTTAACCTAAATGTCATCCTCTTTCATTGACAGATCATGAATGTTCTCAGGCCATTTACACTCTGGTTCTTTGAGAAAGGAGGGACCATGGATCTAATTGTTGTTTTTCATGAATTTTTCACAGGAAACTCCTCTGGATGCAGCGTCAGCTGGGTTTTTTGAAGTGCTGTGGCTTGGTTGACTCTCGTATGATGGCAATTCTGTTAGCAACGAAGATTTTAAAACAAAGTTTTTCATTGTCAATGTATCTCAAGACAGTTGTACTTTTCACTTGCATCTGAAAAGTGGTGAAGTTATGCTGTAGTTGTAACTCCAAAGTCAACTGGTTTTACGCATCTTGCTACACTGAACTCAGACAATTGATGCAACTCTTGTAGCCAGGCCTTCCATCTCTTTGTTAACTGTTCGGGAATGTCATCATCCCAAGCGAATCTTTCTTTACACAACTGCTGCATTAAGATCTTAGCTGGCAGTATGACTGGTGCGAGGAAGCCTAAAGGGTCATAAATTGAACTAGTGACTGACAAGATTCCTCTTCTAGTCACAGGCCGCTCTTTTAAACTAATCTTAAACTTGAGCGTGTCTAAATTGATACACCACAACACCCCTAGAGCTCTCTCGACAGGGAGTGCGTCTTTACTCAAATCTAAGTCCCTCATGTCTTTAATTCTTTCACTTTCAGGAATGGAAGTTAGTAATGTACGACTATTACTTGCCCACATGGTGCACTTGCGCAAAGTTTGGTGAGATTGTTATATAATGCAACTGCTTGATTATGACTAGAAACAGACTTCAAGCAGTTGTCTAAGTACTGTGTTGACTGCCTTGGCAGATGCATTGCTGCGGTTTTCTTCTGCTGTTTTTCTAAGGGTGAAGTTAGCTACACTTGGAGATGATTTTGCACCAAACAAGTGAATGACCATTTTATACTCGACCAAGTCCTGACTCACATTTCCATTCGGCCACCATAGGAAACGCAACAAATCTGTGTCCTTTTCCGGAACTCTAACCTGATAGTACATGGCTTCCACATCTGCCATCGTGGCAACTTCCTCTTGTCTAAAGCGTGTAAGCACTCCAATGAGTGAGTTTGTCAGGTTGGGTCCTTGCAGGAGCTCGCTATTTAATGATACTCCCTGATAGCTAGCAGGACAGTCGAAGACTACCCTAAGCTTTTTCTTTTGAGGATGGTATACACCATGGTGAGGTCTATACCACATTTGCCCGTCTTGTCGACTTAGGTGAGGTGTAGGGACCTTGATTGCATGACCCTTTTCAAACATGTCGTTCATAAAGCTTGAATACTCTTCATGAAAGAACCGGTTATTCTTAAACTTCCTTTTAAGGTTCAGTGCGCGCAGCATGGCTGCACTTCAGTTATTGGGCATTTGAATAGCTGCTTTCTTAAATAGGAGGCTGATGTAGAAGTGATTATCGGTAAACTGCAGAGAGTTAGTTACAGAGTCTAAAAACTGATAGTCCTCTTGTGACAACTCAGCTTTGTCATCACATATCTGTTCAGGAAAATCATTGTTGTACTGTTGTATCAGCATTTGTTCTACACTTTCTACAAAGGGAATTGATCCAAGATGGCGGCGCGGCAGTAGCACGCAGCGGCCGCTCTGGAGCCAAAGTGGTGCTACGTTGTTTACGTTTTGTGTGTAACGCGTTTATTTTACTCTGTGTATGGATACCGTCGCGACTGGTGTCCGTACATACAACAGCCAGACACTTTTGTTCCTAAATAACCCGGGTAACTACATCCACGATGAGCTGCGGGAAAAGCTACGCGACCTCGGCTTGCTGCGCGAACCAGGCCTCAAAGCCTTAGCGTTGCCTGATGCCGGCGGCCGGAGGAAGGGTCATCGGAAGTGGTGCGCGAGGAAGCGGAAGCGCGGCAAGCGGGCGGGAGTCTGTGCTAGGCTAAAAACAAACCCTAGCCGGCCGGCTTTCCCGTCCATCATCCTATCCAACTTCTGCTCCCTGGACAATAAACTGGACTACATCCGACTTCAGCAGGCTACACAGCGTGAGGTTAGAGACTGCTGTGTCTTTGTTTTCACGGAGACATGGCTTAGCGACAGAGTACCGGACACCGCTGTTCAGCTAGACAGGCTAGCCTCGTTTCACGGCGACAGAAATGCAGCTCTGTGCGGTAAGACTCGCGGTGGCGGCTTGTGTGTTTACATCAACACGAAATGGTGCAAGAACTCTGTGCTAGTTTCTAGTTATTGCTCATCGCTAGTGGAGTTTGTGACTGTTAGATGCAGACTTCACTGACTTGGAGGAGTACACGTCATCAGTGACCAGCTACATCAACAAGTGCACCGATGACGTCACTGTCTCCAAGAGCATCATCTCACGACCCAACCAGAAACCGTGGATTACTGCGGAGGTGCGTGCACTTCTGAGGACCCGAGACTGTGCCTTCAGAGCGGGAGACAAGGTGGCCTGCAGAACAGCAAGGGCCAAACTATCTCGGGGCATCAGAGAGGCAAAGCGCGCACATGCCCAGAGAATCCACAATCACTTTAGGGAAGGCGGCGACACACGGTGCATGTGGCAGGGCTTACAAGCCATCACTCACTACAGAACGACATCACCTGCCTGTGACGGTGATGGCTCCCTCCCAGATGCGCTGAACAACCTCTACGCTCGGTTTGACAGGCAGAACGACGTGGCGGCGAGGAAGACCACCCCTTCCTCTGAACGACCAGGTGCTGTGTCTCACTACAGCTGAGGTGAGGAAAACTCAACGCAGAGTCAACCCACGTAAAGCTGCTGGACCAGACATCATCCCAGGCAGAGTGCTCAGAGAATGTGCTGAACAGCTGGCAGATGTTCTCACCGACATCTTCAACATCTCTCTGAGCAGCGCCGTCATTCCCACGTGCTTCAAAGCCACCACCATCGTCTCCGTGCCCAAGAAGTCTACTGTGTCCTGTCTCAATGACTACCGTCCCGTCACACTTACACCCATCATCATGAAGTGCTTCGAGCGGCTCGTCATGAGACACATCAAGACCCTGCTGCCCCCTTTACTGGACCCACTGCAATTTGCGTATCATCCTAACCGCTCAACGGACGATGCCATCTCCACTACACTCCTTCTTGCCCTCACACACTTGGACAAGAAGGACCCATACGTTCGAATGCTGTACGTAGACTTCAGTTTAGCATTCAACACTATCATCCCCCAACAACTGATCGGGAAGCTGAGCCTGTTGGGCCTGAACACCTCCCTCTGAAACTGGATCCCAGACTTTCTGACCGGAAGGCCTCAGTCAGTACGGATCGGGAACTGCACCTCCAGCACCACCACACTGAGCACTGGGGCCCCACAAGGCTGTGTGCTCAGTCCCCTGCAGGTCGCACTGCTGACTCACGACTATGTAGCAACACACAGTTCAAATCACATCATTAAGTTCGCTGATGACACGACCGTGGTGGGTCTCATTAGCAAGAACGACGAGTCAGCGTACAGAGAGGAAGTGCAGAGGCTAAAGGACTGGTGCAACAACAACAACCTGTCTCTGAATGTTGACAAGACAAAAGAGATGGTTGTTGACTTCAGGAGGACACGAGGCGACCATTCTCCGCTGAGCATCAACGGCTCCTCTGTGGAGATTGTCCAAAACACCAAATTCCTGGGTGTCCACCTGGAGAAGGACCTCAACTGGTCCCTCAACACCAGCTCCCTACACAAGAAAGCCCAACAGTGTCTCTTCTTTCTGAGAAGACTGAGAAAGGCCCAGCTTCCACCACCGATTCTGATCACCTTCTATAGAGGGACTATCGAGAGCATTCTGAGCGGCTGCATCACTGTCTGGTTTGGGAATTGTGCCATATCGGACCGCAAAACCCTACAGCGGATAGTAAGGACAGCGGAGAAGATCAACAGCATTGTGGCTGATCGGACACACCCCTCTCACACACACTTCACACTCCTGCCATCTGGAAAAAGGTACCGAAGCATTCGGGCACACACATCCAGACTGTGCAACAGCTTTTTTCCACAAGCCATCCGTCTCCTCAACAAAAAGGGACTGAACTGATACACACATACACAAACATTATCACTCAGCTTAACTCAACTACATCAATACATCAAAACATTGAGACTGGACTGACTAATCAACACAAGCACAGACACACTGACCTACACCACCAAACTATCGTACACACATCTCTAAATGCCTCACTGTTTATCTCTTCTGCACAATATTCATTACTTTTTGCACAAATCTCAATTCTTGCCGCTGTGTTTTACTACCTCAACACCATATTTTATGTTCTGATATGTCGTTGTTGTCGCACTGTCACTTTGTTGTTGCTCATTTGCACATTTGCACGTACACTTTATGTTGTCTGTTGTCTGGAAAAAAACTGTATATAGTCTTTAGTTAGTTTTTGTTAATTTATGTTGTAATTTATGTTAGGAATATCTGTCTTGTCTCTGCTAGCCAGCTAACTAGGCCTCTTAGTTAGCTAGTTTAGCTCTGTTAATTTATGTTGTAAGTTTATGTTGCATGTAGCACCTTGGTCCTGGAGGAACGTTGTTTCGTTTCACTGTGTACTAACTGTATATTGTTGAAGTGACAATAAAGCCGACTTAAACTTGAACTTTCGATGGAAACTCTGTTGAGCGAACTGCTAGTGTCTTACGATCCGCCACGCCTACTTCGATCAAAGGATGCAGGCTGCTTGTCAGTACCGCGTATTATGAAAAATACAGCTGGGGGCAGAGCTTTTTCTTACAAAGCCCCAAAGTTATGGAATAGTCTTCCAAATAGTGTTCGGGACTCAGACACAGTCTCAGTGTTTAAGTCCAGGCTAAAAACCTATTTATTTAGCCAAGCATTTTTATAAATAGATTTGCCATAGGTAAAGGAGCAGATCTGGGGGACTCATGGACGTAGAGTATTATGGTGAACTGGTATGTTTGGATGCTGTCTTCCTCACTCTCATTGATCACTCAGGTTTGCTGACGGTGAGGTGATTGTTTGCTTTACATGTCAGGAAGCCCTCATGTTTGTGTTTCCTTCTGGCTCTCCCTTTTAGTTATGCTGTCATAGTTAGTCCTGCCGGAGTCTCTGCTTGCACTCTACAGTTAATATACATTCACATTATACATTGTGTGACTGTGACCATACCTAACTGCCATCTCTCCTCTTCTTCTCTTTCCCCCCTCTCTTTCTTTTTCCTCTCTCCTCCTGTCCCCCCCTTTCACTCTTTCTCTCTCTCTCTGTCGAGCTACACATGTCGTTCCTGAGCTGCCAGTGATCCAGACTCCCTCTGCCCTTTCGGACCTGTCTGACCCATCCTGGTGCCCCGCTTCTGGCTGAAGATCTCGTCACATGGATGCCCCGTGTGTCTCTCTGGGATGCGTCTGGTGTCTGGGAATGATTCTCTCTACCTAGAAAATGGTTCTGGCCTTGACTGGTGTTGGCAACTGTTTCTCTGGGGACTTGACAGTTCGATAGTTCATGACTGGAACTTCTTACAAGTCTACCTGGGTCTTCAATAACTACCTGGACTCCATATTAACATCAATTAACATCAGCTATTATAGCTGAACTGCCTCCCACCCTACACACTGTATAAATGCAGATCATTTACTGCTTTCTGTTTCACCCAAATGAGGATGGGTTCCCTGTTGAGTCTGGTTCCTCTCAAGGTTTCTTCCTATTACCATCTCAGGGAGTTTTTCCTTGCCACTGTCGCCCTCGGCTTGCTCACCAGGGACAAACTGACCATTTTGATTCATACAAATTCACATTTCATACAAACTTAAATAATTCTTTTGACTATGTAAAGCTGCTTTGCGGCAATGAAAATTGCTAAAAGCGCTATACAAATAAAATTGAATTGAATTGAATTGTTGACTAATGCTCGCTTGCTTATTGTCACATGTGCCTTCCTCGACTGACTCTCGAAGAGGTCCGTTTATGGTCCATCTAAGAGCGGTCTTTACTGCATATGGCCCATTGTGCCTGCTGTTAATTATTTGCCATGGTTCTAGGAGACTATGCTCTTTGTTACCTATGAGAATTTCAACTCTAGCATTAATCTGAGGCAACTTTACTTCGCTGAGGTATGACCACTTATCAATGTCGTGCTGTTGTGGAATGTTTTCCACTGAGACTGGGATACTCTTTTGTGTGAAAACTTTGAGGAGTTCAACAAAGGTGTTTTCTTCCAGACCACTAACCTCTAAGTCAGTAAGCACATAACTTTCTACTTGTTTACTCGCGTTCATGGTGCTTAACATGATGTCAATTTTTTTACCTTGTACGTTTAATCGCCTTGCTAATGACTCTGTACAAAAAGTAGCAGAACTACCTGGGTCCATAAAGTCGTATACTTCTACTGTCTTATTACCTTTCTTGGACTTTATTTTAACAGGTACAATGGGGAGAATACAATCATCTCCAGCCCCGGTGCATGCGCTTGTCTCATGACTCACTGTAACAGGCAGTGTTTTAACTGGTTCAGTTTTGTCAGCTTTTATGATCGCTTGAGCTGTGTCTTGTGCTGCAATGTGTAGCATGCGAGGATGTTTCTTTAAACACAACTGGCATGTAATTTTCTTTGTGCAGTCTCTGCTTAAATGTTCTTTTACTAAACATCCAAAGCAGAATCCATTCTTTTTCAAAAAGTCCAATTTGTCCTTATATGTCTTATCGTTAAACTGGTAGCATTCATCTAGGGTATAATCTTTGACACAGAATGCACAAGGTTCAGTGAAGGCACTGATAACTGATGCACCACTACTCTTTACTGTAAATAAGTCTTTATGATTTTTACCAACCTGTTTTACGCCGGTTGCAAAGCTGCTACCCCTTTTTTGCTTGAATCCTGGAGGGGATTTGTTGCCGTGTTTTTTTATCACTAGTCGAAACATTCAGGTCTCCAAAAAGTGGGTTGGACATTACCTTTGCTTCTCGATCTACGAATTTCATCAGCTGCACAAACTTAGCTCTTTTGTGATTGCGATCCTCGTACTCGTATAAGTGGCTTCTCCATTTTTTACGCAATTTGTAGGGCAGTTTTGTGGCAATACTCCTCAAGTTGGTAGCGTTGTCTAACTCATCCATGTAGTCAATGTTTGACATAGTGTTGTAACAGTTTACCAGAAACAGGGAAAACATGGTCAACGACTTTATTTCCGGCCACTTGAGTGCCTTTTGCATCAGCGTTGTTGCAATTATTTGTTTATTTCCAAACTTATCATGTAACAGTCTTATGGCTTCTGCATTGCCACAATTTTCTGGCATGTGCTGGCAGCTGCTTACGAGATCTTTAGGCCCTCCTGTAGTATACTGCTCGAGATAATACAGCCCGTCCGCATCGCTATCAGTTCTGGTTTCGATTACATGTTTAAATGCTCTCACAAAGGCTGTAAACTCAAGGGGGTCTCCATTAAACAAAGGATAAGGATAATTGCCTTTGACTCTTAGCAAGCATATCTGTAATATCTGCCCGACGTTGCATCATGCTCTGAAACTCTACTCTATCAGTATCGTAAAGTGAGTGTTCGTTACCTTGGGTAGACCGTTCTTTTAAGGTGCTTGTCATTATAGGTTTGGCACTTATGGGCACGCTAAAGTGTGTTGCCTGGAGACGTAATGGCAGTCTGAGGTATTCTGTTGCCGCACTGTGCTTGTAAAGTTCATCATATTCATGTGCACCACTTGGTTCTTCACTCCACGTATATTCATGTGCACCACTTGGTTCGATGGTCACGCTTTGTCTTGCGGGACCTTGTCGTTCTTTATGACCCTGATACATTTTTATTTTTGCATTAACCCTGGCAAGCTTCGTTTCGAATTCCAGATTTTCTTTTTTAGCCTTTAATTGTGCTTCCTCCATTTCTAACGCCCGCCGTTGCTTTAAGATTGCTGCTTTAGCCAGCAAGGATGCGCTGACGGCTTCTGCCTGTTTTAGCCGAGCCAAGGATGATGCAGTCACTGCGCTCTCATGCTTGTTAGGCGCGAGCGTCCTTGATTCCACCATTGACACACTGCCTTCTGGTAAAACTCCATCGTCTAATGTTGGAGGCGGCTTAGAGCGGTTTTGAGTACCTGCAATCCACGTCTCTACCCTTTTCCTGAATTCTGTGGCGCACAGCAATTTAGACATATACCAGTTTTGCCGATCATGTTCGCGTTAGTCGTCACTTAAGTGCTTTCAACAAAGTCCTCTAGTAGCGCCTTGTATTCCGTATGGTATTTAATTTTAACATCACACAAATTGTAGGCATCGTACATAAGCAACTCTAATTCGCCGGTTAATGCAGTCAATTGGCTCCACTTGCCTTCTCTGGTGTTCTTCAGTTCGTGAAGCTTGTCTGCGGCTTCCTTGTTGCCGGGCGCCATCACACGCTCAGGTTCGGCGACAGCAGCTTCGTCCTCCCCGTTTGACATAGTGAAATTTAAAGCAGGCAAGTCCTCTTTTCTCTTTTGGCTTCAGTTGCTTGTTGACAGTCGATGCGCGTTTTTGAGATCGCACGCGCGCTCTTCACTCCACGTTCACACACTTAAATCACTTATCTTCAATTTTGCAGCGGAGTAAGCTTTTGACTTTACATGTTCGTGCATGTTATTCACAAGTTCTGACGCGTGTCTTTCTTGTTACACAGTGTCACTCACGAATTCAGACGTCTGTTGATTTCTTTGTCTCTTGTTTTATTTTCAACATCAAAGTACAACAGTTGTTACAGTTTCTTGCATAAATCCTCTGTAGTCACGACAAGTCGTGTGCTGTGTTCTGTAGCTTCGATAGATTACAGTTACAACAACTAATTTTACTGAAAATGATGTCACAATACAACTTACGAGCATAATACTAAATGCTTAAACTAATACACTTAATGGACTTACTGCTTTATGTTTAACTAATAAATTGAAATGAAATAAACACAACAACAAATTACAAGAATGAAATATGGCCCTTACACCACGTAAAGAAGTAGTGGTTCTACTTTAAGTTTCTCACGGATGACTGAGCTTCTCATCTTATCTCTAAGTGAAAAGCCAGCTACCCTTATGAGAAAACCCATTTCGGCCGCTTGTATTCGCGATCTTATTCTTTCGGTCATGACCCAACGCTCAAGGTGAGGGTTGGAACAAAGATCGACCGGTAGATTGAGAGCTTTGCCTTTAGGCTCAACTCTCTTTTCATCACAACAGTGCGGTAAAGCGACTGCAATGCCAACCTCACGTTCCATTATTCCATCACTCGTGAACAAGACCCCGAGATACTTAAACTCCTTCATTTGGGTTAACACCTCGCTCCCTTTCTGGAGTAGACAATCCATTGGTTTCCTGCTGAAAACCATGGCCACAGATTTCGAGGTGCTGATCCTCATCCGTGTCGTTTCACACTCAGCTGCAAATCGATCCAGCAAGCGCTGCAGGTCACAGACTGATGACATCAGGACCACATCATCTGCAAAAAGCAGCGATGCAATCCTTAGCCCACCAAACTAAAAAACCTCTTCTCCACGCCTTGATATCCTGTCCATGAAAATCACAAACAGGATTGGTGACCGGGCACAACACCCGCTAGAAACAAGCCTGACTTACTGACGAGAATCCGAACACAGCTCTCAATTTGGGCATAAAGAGATTGGATGGCCCTGAGAAGTGACCCCCTCACCCCATACTCCCTCAGTACCTCCCACAGATAATCCAAAGGGACCTGGTCATATGCCTTCTCCAAATCGACAAAACACATGTAGACTGGATGGGCATATTCCCAAGCCCCCTCCAGAATTCCTGCAAGAGTAAAAAGCTGGTCCGCTGTTCCATGACCAGGATAGACTCCACGTTGTTCCTTCTTAATCTGCGGTTCAACAATCGGCCGAACCCCCCTTTCCAGCACACTTTCCCATGGAGGCTGAGTAATGTAATGCCCCTATAGTTGGCACATACTCTCTGTTCCCCCTTTTGAAAAAGGGGAACCACCACCCCAGTCTGCCACTCTTTAGGCACTGTCCCAAACTTTCATGCAATGTTGAAGAGGCGTGTCAACCAAGACAGTCCCTCAACAAGCTCCTCCAGCTCTCTCTCCGCAATTTGGCGCGCAGCCTGCTGCGACTTGCCGTAAGCAACATTTGGGAATTTAAATAAATGTGTTGTGCTTCACTGAATATCCGCCAGATGGCGCATGGAAGGATTTTATCTAAAAGCCAGACCAAGTACAATGATGAATTGTGTATAATTAGTTAGCCTAAAACAATGTCTTCAATGCTGAAGCAAACATGAATTTTATTTTGTTTTACAAGAGATATTTCATAATGAACATGTGTATATGTATTCTCTGAAACGCCTTTGGAGACAGCTTATGGTGGAGAAAGGAACATTCAATGCACGAGCAACAGATCTGGTTGACATTCCTGCATGCCAATTGCACGCTTCCTCAATGCTTGTGGCATCTGTGGCATTTTGCTGTGAGACAAAACTGCACATTCCAGGGTGGCCTTTTATTGTGGGCAGTATAAGGTACACCTGTGCACTACTCATGATGTCAGATCAGCATCTTAATGTGGCACACCTGTGAGGTGGGATGGATTATCTCAGCAAAGGAGAAGTGCTCACTATCACACATTTAGACTGATTTGAGAACAATGTTTGAGAGAAATGGTAATATTGTGTATCTGGAATGAATTTTAGATCTTTAAGTCCATCTCATGAAAAATCAGAGCAGAAACAAAAGTGTTGCATTTATATTTTTGTTGAGTGTATGTGTATGATTAAGCATGACTGAGCATTTTAAACTGTTTTCACAGTTACCAGAAAAAAATGCACGTTTTGCCGCCGGCAGCAAGTCAGACTCCTAAGGGTTAAGTTAGTTTTTATTGTTTTAAAATCGGCAAAATTACCACCATGGAGTAGACTAGGTATGATAGAGACACTCTTGTTTCTATTGGTGTATAATGTACTCACAATTTGACGTTTTTAACTCCGGATCCGAGCTGGCCGAGTGAGATCCTGAGGGACAACAAAGGACGCGATGCAAAGCGGCGGCCATGAGGGAAACGAGCTGCCATCAGGAACAAGCTGAGAGCCCGTGCACACCGCACACCTCTGCCTAGCATCCTGCTCGCCAATGTCCAGTCACTGGAGAACAAGCTCGATGACCTTAGGGCCAGGATAAAGTTCCAGAGAGACATTCAGGACTGCAATCTCCTCTGCTTCACCGAGATATGGCTGAACCCAGTGGTGCCGGACCACACCATCCAGCCGGCCGAGTTCTTCTCGGTTCACCGCATGGACAGGACTCTTGATTGAAAAATCAAGAGGAGGCTGCGTGTGTTTAATGGTGAACAGCAGCTGGTGCAACAGCGCGAGAGTTGTTCCTCTCACACGCTCCTGCACACCTGGAACTACTGTCCATCATGTGTCGTCCTTTTTATCTACCTCGGGAGTTTACATCGGTCATAATAAGCGCCGTTTAAATTCCACCACAAGCGGACACGGACACTGCCTTATGCGAGCTGCATGAGGCACTCACACAGCACCAAACACAGCATCAAGACGCTGCGCTTATTGTGGTGGGGGACTTTAACAGTGCCAACCTCAAACGCGCAGCGCCGAACTTTTATCAGCATATCACCTGCCCCACCAGGGGTGAAAGGACACAGTCAAGGACGACTACAAGGCACAATCTTGTTCTCCGTTTGGTAAATCCGACCATGCCGCCATCTTCCTCATGCCAAAATACAAACAAAGGCTGAAAGAGGAAGTTCCGGTTCAGAGGGAGGTCGCGCGCTGGACGGACCAATCGGTGGCCGCGTTACAGGACGTACTTGATGATGCAGACTGGGACATGTTCCGAAACAGCTTCGATGATGACGTCAGTGTGTTTACGGAAGCGGTTTTGGGATTGATCGGGAAACTAGCGGATGATACCGTGAAGAAAGTCTATTAGAACGTTTTCCAACCAGAAGCCGTGGGTGGATAAAACCATCCGCAAAAGCAGAAAAAGCAGCAGGACCAGACGGCATCTTAGGTCATATTCTAAGAGCCTGCGCAGACCAGCTAGCACCTGTGTTCACTGAGATATTCAACATCTCTTTATCTCAGTCGGTGATCCCCACATGCTTCAAGGAGTCCATCATTGTTCCTGTTCCGAAGAAACCTCATCCTGCTTCTCTCAATGACTATCGCCCTGTAGCCCTCACCTCAGTAGTGATGAAGAGACTATATCTGAAACCATTGCACATGTCACTTTCATAAGTCACTTTGTACAATACATGTTTATATATCTGCCATTGCACATGACACTTTGCCACTTTAAAACATTTTAATGCCACTTTAAAACATTTTTAAAAAATTATATATATATATATATATATATATATTCCCCCCATATTCCTATATTTCTATATTTTGTAATACTTTTATTATGCCCTTATTTGTACAGTTTGTTTGTTTATTTTACTAGTTACATTTATTTTATTTTGTATTTCATTTCTTTTTATTAATATTTATTCCTTATATATAGTTTTTATTTCCTTTTAAGGTCACCGGCGGTCGTACAAGCATTTCACTGCATATCGTACTGTGTATGACTGTGTATGTAACAAATAAAATTTGAATTTAATAGCAATTAAATCAGACTTAATAGTTGGATTTTATACTTTTCTTTTTATTTACTGTATGGACAGTCGCATTATAATTTCTCTATGTTATTTATCTCTCTATATATTCTTTAATTATGACTTGAATAAATCATCTCACATCGGAGTGCGCTGGTGTGTTGGAAAAGCCATCGTTTATCTATCGAGTAGCCTATATAAGTGCGAGCCGCGGGTTTATACATGCCAATAAATGAATTTTAGATGGATTTTAAAGCATTTTTTTTAGGCCTAAATATTCGTTTTATTTAATGGCCAAGTGTATTACGCAGTTGTTCTCTGCACGGTGTACTGTATCTGCACGGAGAGTTTGTGTGTGTCCGCGCACGCGTCCTCATATTGTAATGTGGGTGTGTATGCACGGAGAGTTTGTGTGTGTGATTGTGACGTTATCTTCTCCTTCAAACATGCTTCCAACCAATCAATCAACCCTGGCCTCCAAACTCAGAAGCTCCGTGTCATACCCGATAACTGCTCCTTTGATCTGCTGGTTATGGCGGGGAGTCGACTGTTGATCAGTGTAATGTAGCCTGTAAAAGCCAAGCTCTTCCCCATAAATAGTTAAAATGTCTGCAACAAACACTAACCATTAAAATGTTAAGATTTTCATTAAACACAAATATATAAAATAGATTTTCTTTATACATAATATTTTCATTATAGATAAACTCATAGCTAGGGTACTTTTACTACTTGACCATTTAAAGCTATTTATTCATTTCTCTTTTATTTGCTTACTTACTTACTTACTAACTAGCAAATGCTTTAGTAAAGGGCTCTAAAACAATGGCAATATGAATGACAATGGAATATTACAGAACGTGCGAGTTGACACCCATGCACCAATCACTAACCATTAAAATGTTGGATTTGAATTTAAATGGCACTTATATATATTCGTGTTTAATTAAATTCTTAAAGCATCGTGTTCACCCATGGGTTTACTGCATAAACACTGTTTTTTGCATTGAGTTTAATCATGCAGCACTTTTAGTATTCATAGCTAAGCAACCCAACAGTGCGATTAAAGTACCCGAAATAAACAACAGCATAAACAACCCAACGATGTGTTTACAGAAACCCAGCTTTTTAATGTACTACTACAGTACTAATGAATAGAGGAAGTGCAGTCAAAGCCTGGGGATTCTGCGTGCTCCCGCATTGTATTCAGCGAGTAGCGCATATTTTTGTGTTTGTTTCATTTCATGTCTGCTCTGCTCATATCTGCGCACGGGTTTATCAGCCTTTTGATCAAAAAGCAGCACGTGCAACTCGCTTTCACTTTGCAAAAGGCAGTGTTTATTGGTTAGTGTATATTTAAAACACAAACACAATAAAACAATTGTTTTAGGTTTTTTGCACACACGCGCGGGTGCGTTACAATAATAATAATAATAATAATAATAACAATAATAATAAATTAAAAAAGTAGTACCACTACTACTACTACTACTAATAATAATAAAAATAAAAATAATACTGAATGGATAAAGTGCAGTTAACAAACTTACCGATATGGCAGAGTTTTAAACGAGATATACCTCCGTGTGTGATAAATCCATATTGGAGGGCGATCTCTCCACTTTACTGCTTCGATTAAAGTGCTCGCGCACGCCCTACATTCCTTGAGAAGCTCCGGGCCTTTCTGGGGCTGAAACGTGTGTATCCGGCAGAGCTGTAAGAGACGGATTTAAAACTCCTATCTCTTACTCCCTCGTTGGATCTTACTCACAATCCAAAGTTTTACTGTAGGTGTTTTACTTTCACTACATCAATATGGCAGTGGCTGTTACACCCCTGGTAACAAACATTTATGACATTAACCCAAAAAGCTAAATAAAGAACTGAGAATCAACACTTAACACACAGAATAATGTAAATAGTGATAAAAAAAAATTAAAAAAATTCTCAGGGGTCTTCCATTATCTGTATTTCATTTAGATGCAATATTTTTTTGTAAGTAAATGTAAATTTGTTGTAAATTTTGTAAGTTTAAAATCTGTTTGTTTTCTCAGCTAGATATTATGTCTCTTTTACAGATTAACAGTCCTCACAGTTTACAGTCCTCACAGTTTAAAAAGAACAAGCTTGCCAACAAGGTTCTTCATATGCTCTCTTTCCTCTGTGTTCCTCTATACCCAAGGGAGAACTGTGTTAGCTGATGTGAACTGACATTCTCTATGTGTAATGTGATATTAAAAACTTTCCTTGCATGGTTTATCGGTACTCATTAGAGAACCTCAGTTTTATTAATACTGTACTGTAAGTCAATAGACCTGTCATCTTTACTGGAACTGAGGAGCTATATAGAGTTACAGAACCTCACAGAACTGTGCATTTATGAACTACTGCGAAGCAACAAAACACTCTGCTATTTATAGATAATAATAAATCTTTGTGGAGGAAATGGGCAAATGCATAATTTTATTCTTTATGATCCCATTGTAAATTTCTTTTATTCTAGTCATGTCTCTAATCTTATTTTTTTTGTTTGGTAATTATTGGTTCAATGTATCTTGAGAGCTACAAAAGAAAAAAAAATCTTGAAACAGATGATTTTGAAGACCCAAGACTCCACCTTCAACTCCGTGTTTGAATGCTGTTAATGGACTTTAGTTTAGCATTCAATACTATCATCCCTTAACACCTGATTGGGAAGCTAAACCTGTTGAGGCTAAACACCTCTGTAACTAGATCCGAGACTTTCTGACTGAAAAACAACATGCTATTGCTTTTTATTTACTACCTTTATTTATTACATTCTATTGCAATTTATTACCTTTTAATTGCACAATAACTCTTTTCTATCTTTGTTGCTACTTCAGCAAGTAATGCTTACTGTTTTTCATCTATCATGGACGACTTTCTTGCACTACCTCAGCTCACTATCACAGAGGATTACATTGTGTTGGGCTGTCGTTTGTTCTTGTTTGAACACATTAGCACATGCACTTTATGTGGTCTTTTGCCGTCTTTTGTATAGTTCTTAGATAGTTTTTCCAATGTATTGTGTTAATTAGGTGTTTTAGTTAGCTAGTTTTTTTTGTTCATTTATGTTGTCAATTTTATAAGTTGTATGTAGCACCTTGGTCCTCGAGGTATGTTGTTTCGTTTCACTGTGTACTGAACTGTATATGGTTGGAATGACAATAAAAGACTACTTGACTTGACAAAGTGTGAAACCATTTTACAGGCCACATATAGTTTGTTACAGTGAAATACACAGTTCGCTGTAAAAAGCAGGATGCCAGTTTATTCAGCATAAATCTGTTAAACTGTTGTCCACAGTGTAAATATAGGACATAATTTTTTTTTCTCCTTTTTAATTTTCCTTTTTTTCTATTTAACTTAACATGCAGAATGCAGGTTTTATATATTTTTAATAACAAATTATATATATATATATATATATATATATATATATATATATATATATATATATAAAAATATATAATGTCCAAGGTCATCCAGCTTTTCTGCCATTTAAAACCTATATACTCATTATTTTAGGAAGCACAAGGACGGAACCACTCTCAGAGGAAGCAAGGGGGCATCAGTTACTTGGTCATCTCTCAGCAGCCTAACATCAGGAACAGGATCAGTGCTGCAGAATAAATGTACTTCAGATGGCCAGCTCAAGCGACTAATGAAGATAAATTAACATCTGTCAGTTCCTGGAAGAGCCTCTGCTCATTCACAGAGAAATGATTTACATTTTCTTCCTCTTTGGGCTGATGGTGTAGTGAGTGACTGAGCTCAATGTGTCAGATATACACCAGTGTAGCTCAGGTGACAGAGCAGCAGATGTGGGATTCATTCTTGCTTCCAGACTGTAAGATAAATTGCTATAGAGATAAAACTATAGAACAGCACACAGCAGAGGTTCTGTAATTAAGAGTCTACCTTAAAGCTGTGTGGCTTATAGTAAGATTCAAAAGGTTGTGAATTTAAATCTCAGGTTGGGTTTGAGAATTCAATTAAATATAATTTTATTTGTAACAATGGGCATTTTACTTACACAATAGACTTAGTTGCAAAGCAAGTTCTGGGGAATAATTTTTTTGTATTGTATGAGTGTGTGTGTGTGTGCTTATGCTCCGAAAATAATGTGGGCTTCATACCTTCCACCTTTGAGGGCAAACCTGGCCTATTAGGGCGGGACAGTGTCCATGCCACTTGGGAAGGTGCTGCTCTCATTTCTTGTATTATAGCGCATAGTCTAAGAAGAGGCCTAGGTAATCGGTGACAATACAGAGCCCAGGCCAGGGAGCAGATAAACAGGCTAAACCAACCGTTTGCTAGCTGCATAGACTCGTCACTCAGGGTTCACTATATTGAGACTGTGTCTGTTCCCCGAGCTAAACACAAATTTAAAAAGACTTAGGAAGTCTGTTTTAATAATTTAATTAACATAGAGACTACAAACTCAGAGCACACTGAATGCGCAGCAAGCACCTCTGATCTGAAGCTAGGATTGCAAAGTTTGGATGGATCCAAGATGGCGGCACGGCAGTAGCACCCAGCGGCCGCTCCGAAGCCAAAATGGTGCTACGTTGTTTACGATTTGTGTGTAGCGCATTCATTTTTACCTGTGTATGGATATCGTTGCGACTGGTGTCCGCACACACAACCGCCAGACACTTTTCCACCTAAATAAGCTGGTTAAGGACATCCAAAATGAGCTGCGGGAAAAGCTACGAGACCTCAGTTTGCTGCGTGAACCAGGCCTCAAAGCCTTGGCATTGCCTGATGCCGGCGGCTGGAGGAAGGGACATCGGAAGCGGTGCGCGAGGAAGCGGAAGCACGGCAAACGGGCGGGAGTCTGTGCTAGGCTAAAAACAAACCCTAGCTGGCCGGCTCTCCTGTCCATCATCCTATCCAACGTCTGCTGGACAATAAACTGGACTATATCCGGCGCATAAGGGGCAGAGCCCCGCACCCACCTCGGCTACTCAGACCACATCTATGTTATGCTAATTCCAGCATACAGACCACTCGTCAGGCATTCAAAACCGGTTTTGAAGCAGGTGAAAACCTGGCCAGCAGGAGCCATTTCTGCTCTTCAGGACTGTTTCAAAAACACTGACTGGAACATGTTTAGGGAGGCTGCAACTTACGGCGACTTCACTGACTTGGAGAAGTACACGTCATCAGAGACCAGCTACATCAACTACTGCGGAAGTGTGCACTTCTGAGGACCTGAGACTTTGCCTTTAAAGCAGGAGACAAGGTGGCGCTTAGAAGAGCAAGGGCCGAACTTTCTCGGGCCATCAGAGAGGCGAAGCATGCACACGCCCATAGAATCCACAATCACTTCAGGGACAGCGGCGACACACGGCGCATGTGGCAGGGCTTACAAGCTATCACTCACTACAGGACTACATCACCTGCCTGTGACGGTGATGGCTCCCTTCCAGATGTGCTGAACAACTTCTACGCTTGGTTCGACAGGCAGAACGACGTGGCGGCGAGGAGGTCCACCCCTCCTCCGAACGACCAGGTGCTGTGTCTCACTACAGCTGAGGTGAGGAAAACTCAACGCAGAGTCAACTCACGTAAAGCTGCTGGACCAGACAAGATCCCAGGCAGAGTGCTCAGAGAATGTGGGGAACAGCTGGCAGATGTTCTTACCGACATCTCTGAGCAGCGCCGTCGTTCCCACGTGCTTCAAGGCCACCACCATCGTCCCCGTGCCCAAGAAGTTTACTGTGTCCTGTCTTAATGACTACCCTCATTAAGATAGGACAACCCTAACCCTAAAAACCCTAACCCTAACCCTAACCTCCAGCACCACCACACTGAGCACTGGCGCCCCACAAGGCTGTGTGCTTAGTCCCCTGCTGTTCACACTGCTGACTCACAACTGTGTAGCAACACACAGTTCAAATCACATCATTAAGTTCGATAATGACACGACCGTGGTGGGTCTCATTAGCAAGAATGACGAGTCAGCATACAGAGAGGAAGTGCAGAGGCTAAAGGACTGGTGTAAAGATAACAACCTGTCTCTGAATGTTGACAAGACAAAGAAGATGGTTGTTGACTTTATAAGGACACGAGGCGACCATTCTCCGCTGAGCATCGACGGCTCCTCTGTGGAGATCGTCGACAGCACCAAATTCCTGGGCGTCCACCTGGAGAAAGACCTCAGCTGGTCCCTCAACACCTGCTCCCTACACAAGAAGGCCCAACAGCGTCTCTTCTTTCTGAGAAGACTGAGGAAGGCCCAGCTTCCACCACCGATCCTGACCACCTTCTATAGAGGAACTATCTAGAGCATCCTGAGCGGCTGCATCACTGTCTGGTTTGGGAATTGTGCCATCTCGGGCCGCAAGACCCTACAGCGGATAGTGAGGACAGCAGGGGTCTCTCTCCCCTCTATTGAAGACATCCACACCACACGCTGCATCTGCAAAGCCACCAGCCTTGTGGCTGATCGGACACACCCCTCTTACACACACTTCACACTCCTACCATCTGGAAAAAGGTACCGAAGCATTCAGGCACACACATCCAGACTGTGCAACAGCTTTTTTCCACAAGCTATCCGTCTTCTTACAAAAAGGGACTGCACTGATAAACACATACACACACATGCGCACACACAAACACAAACATTATCACTCAGCTTAACTCAACTACCTCAAAACATTGAGACTGGACTGACTAATCAACACAAGCGCAAACACACTGACCTACACCACCAAACTATCGTACACAACAACCTGTAAATGCTCTTTTTCACAATATTCATTACTGGACTACTTTTTGCACTAACTTCTTTACTCTTAATTTTTGCTGCTACATTAAGAAATGTTTACAGTTTCTTCACTACCTTTCAACTCAACACCTCAACACCATATTATGTAAAGTTGTATTTTGTCGCACTGTCACTTTGCTTTTGTTTGCACATTTGCACGTGCACTTGTTTGTCTGTTGTCTGTAAAAAAATAAAAATAAAATCCCTGTAGATAGTCTTCCCTAGATAGTTAGTTTTTGTTAATTTATGTTGTAATTTGTGTTAGGTCAATCTGTCTTGTCTCTGCTAGCCAGCTAACTAGGCCTCTTAGTTAGCTAGTTTAGTTTTTCTGTTAATTTATGTTGTAAAATTATGTTGCATGTAGCACCTTGGTCCTGGAGGAACGTTGTTTCGTTTCACTGTGTACTAACTGTATATAGTTGAAGAGACAATAAAGCCTACTTGAACTTGACCTTGGATTGTTAAATATTAGGTCTCTCACATCTAAAGCAGTTATTGTTAATGAAATTATCACGGATCAGGAGCTTGATATACTCTGTTTAACAGACACATGGATTAAACAGGATGAGTATGTAGCTTTAAATGAAGCGAGTCCTCCTGGATACAGCTACTTACACCAGCCTCGGATAACCATACTAAACGCACATTTACATTAACTACCACAGAGCTTTATCAGTAATCTCCCAGAGTTACCAACTTTATTTGGATTGTCGTCTGACCCCACAGAACTCGATCAGGCGACTGAATATTTAGAGTCGACATTTCATTATACCTTAGATCCATGGTTCTCAAAGTGTGGGGCGCGCCCCACTAGTAGGGAATACAGACAGGACAGGTGGGGCGCTTTTCTTTATTGACAATAAAAATCAGACACTCTGGATCATTAATACAAGTAAATTAAAATAACATCATAGAAAAAGTGGAACTATAGTGCAACAATAACGGTTTAACGTCGACATGTTAATTGCAGAGAACCAATATATAAAGAAACTTCGATATTATACAGGTCCTTCTCAAAAAATTAGCATATTGTGATGAAGTTCATTATTTTCTGTAATGTACTGATAAATATTAGACTTTCATATATTTTAGATTCATTACTCACAACTGAAGTAGTTTAAGCCTTTTAATTATTTTAATATTGATGATTTTGGCATACATCTCATAAAAAAACCAAAATTCCTATCTCAAAAAATTAGCATTTCATGAAAAGGTTCTCTAAACGAGCTATTAACCTAATCATCTGAATCAACTAATTAACTCTAAACACCTGCAAAAGATTCCTGAGGCTTTTAAAAACTTCCAGCCTGGTTCATTACTCAAAACCGCAATCATGGGTAAGACTGCCGACCTGAATGCTGTCCAGAAGGCCATCATTGACACCCTCAAGCAAGAGGGTAAGACACAGAAAGAAATTTCTGAACGAATAGGCTGTTCCCAGAGTGCTGTATCAAGGCACCTCAGTGAGAAGTCTGTGGGAAGGAAAAAGTGTGGCAGAAAACGCTGCACAATGAGAAGAGGTGACCGGACCCTGAGGAAGATTGTGGAGAAGGACCGATTCCAGACCTTGGGGGGACCTGCGGAAGCAGTGGACTGAGTCTGGAGAAAAACTAAATTAGAAGTTTTTCGAATTGCGTTTAAAGACAGTATGTGCAGCTATAGACGGGCTCTAAAAACCGCTAGGACCGAGCATCTTAGCCAACTGATAGCAAGAAACCAAAACAATCCCAAGTTCTTATTTAGTACAGTAGCCTGCCTAACAAAACCTAAGATGCCTGCAGAGAGTACTCCACAACATTTTAGTAGTGAAGATTTTATGGACTTCTTTAATGAAAAAATCGATAGCATAAGGAAGAAAATAACAGAGGTTCAACCTCTAATATCATCTCATGATCTAGTTCAGCCTAGAGCTTCACATTTAGATTTTCAGTGCTTTACAGGTATAGGACAGGAAGAGCTGTATAAACTTATCACCTCAGCTAAATCAACAACGTGCCTGTTAGACCCAATACCAACCAGATTTTTAAAAGTAGTGATGCTTACAGTTGGAGAGCCACTTCTAAACATTATTAATTCTTCATTATATCTAGGTCACGTCCCTAAACCTTTGAAGCTGGCAGTTATTAAGCCGCTTCTTAAAAAATCTAATTTGGACGCGAATGAAATAACAAATTATAGACCGATTTCAAACTTTCCGTTCATATCAAAAATATTAGAAAAAGTAGTATCAGCTCAAGTATGCACATTCTTGCAGGAAAACAACATCCTAGAAGGATCAGTTTTAGGACCTCTCCTGTTCTCAATTTACATGCTTCCCCTGGGAAACATCATTAGAAGGCATGGGATTAGTTTCCATTGTTATGCTGATGATACCCAATTATACATCTCAACAAAACCAGATGAAATACCCAAGTTGTCTAGATTAACAGAGTGTGTCCAGGACATAAAAGATTGGATGACCAATAACTTTCTTTTACTAAATTCAGATAAGACAGAGATATTGCTCATCGGCCCAAAAACCAGCACACAACAGCTTTCACAATTCAGCCTGCGTTTAGAAGGATGTACTGTTACTACTAGCTCAACAGTAAAAGACCTGGGCGTGATATTAGACAGTAACTTGTCTTTTGAAAATCATATTTCCAATATCACAAAAACAGCCTTTTTCCATCTTAGAAATATTGCCAAACTTAGGAGTATCCTATCCGTATCTGATGCAGAAAAGCTAGTTCATGCATTCATGACCTCCAGACTGGACTATTGTAATGCATTACTAGGTGGTTGTCCTGCATCCTCAATAAACAAGCTACAGTTAGTCCAAAATGCAGCCGCCAGGGTTCTCACTAGATCCAGAAAATATGATCATATAACCCCAATATTATCATCCCTGCACTGGCTACCTGTTCAATTTAAAATGAATTACAAAATAGTACTACTTACATACAAGGCTTTAAATGGTCTAGCTCCCTCATACCTAACCAGTCTTTTGATACGCTATAATCCACCATGTCCCTTAAGATCACAAAACTCCGGACTTCTGGTAATTCCCAGAATTTTAAAATCTACCAAAGGGGGCAGGGCATTTTCATATTTGGCTCCAAAGCTTTGGAATAGCCTTCCAGACACTGTTCGGGGAGCAGACACGGTTTCCCAATTCAAAAGTAGGCTCAAGACGCATCTCTTTAATCTGGCATACACGTAACTCATCCCATAACCTCATACTCCAGTACACCTATCCTGAATGGCAACTACGCTAATTCTCTCCATCTTTTCTGTATTTTTCTACCCATCCTGAGACATCTGGAGATTGTGCCAGCTTCAGTAGACAAAGGCCAACCCTGCGAGGTTTCTAAGGCATCTTGAGAAGGACCTGCTCCAGCTAGATTCTGCTTTATGATGGCTGGAGCTACACATCCTGCTCCTGTGCTTCCAGTGATCCTGACCCCATCTGCCCTCTGCACCTACTGCTGAACTGAATCTACACAACTTCTGATATTGAACTTTCACCTGCACAACACACTTGATGTTATTTTTATCTGTTATCACCCAGATGAGGATGGGTTCCCTGTTGAGTCTGGTTCCTCTCAAGGTTTCTTCCTATTGCCATCTCCTTGATTTTTCCTTGCCACTGTCGCCGTCACCCTTGGCTTGCTCATCAGAGACATTTCATTCATCATTCATTCATTTCATTATTATCTAGACACATTTCTCTCACACATACACACTTCCAAATATTTTCTTTTCTTTTCTAAAAAAAAAAAAAATCTTTAATTTTTTTTTTTTTTTTTGTGAAGCTGCTTTGGGACAATGACCATTGTTAAAAGCGCTATATAAATAAAATTAAATTGAAAAAATTGGAGTAGAAACATCCAGAGCCACCGTGTACAGGTGTGTGCAGGAAATGGGCTACAGGTGCCGCATTCCCCAGGTCAAGCCACTTTTGAACCAGAAACAGCGGCAGAAGCGCCCGACCTGGGCTCCAGAGAAGCAGCACTGGACTGTTGCTCAGTGGTCCAAAGCTGGATTTTTTTGGATGAAAGCAAATTTTGCATGTCATTCGGAAATCAAGGTGCCAGAGTCTGGAGGAAGACTGGGGATAGGGGAAATACCAAAATGCCTGAAGTCCAGTGTCAGGTACCCACAGTCAGTGATGGTCTGGGGTGCCATGTCAGCTGCTGGTGTTGGTCCACTGTGTTTTATCAAGGGCAGCTTAAGGCCGCTATCGAAGCATCCTGGGCCTCCATAACACCTCAGCAGTGCCACAGACTGATTGCCTCCATGCCACGCCACATTGAAGAAGTCATTTCTGCAAAAGGATTCATGACCAAGTATTGAGTGCATAACTTAGCATAATTATTTGAAGGTTGACTTTTTTTGTATTAAAAACACTTTTCTTTTATTGGTCGGATAAAATATGCTAATTTTTTGAGATAGGAATTTTGGGTTTTCATGAGCTGTATGCCAAAATCATCAATATTAAAACAATTAAAAGGCTTGAACTACCTTAGTTGTGTGTAATGAATCTGAAATATATAAAAGTCTAATGTTTATCAGTACATTACAGAAAATAATTAACTTTATCACAATATGCTACTTTTTTTGAGAAGGAACTGTATATGTAATTTTATTTATTTCAGTGTGTATGCTGATGTTTCTGTATTTTTGTTAAAAATTAATATTTTATCAGGCAATACTAGTCTGGCATTTCTAGTTTCAAGTGTGAAAACAAAGTTGCTTTTTGATCCTTCAGGCGCTGAACAAAAGGGAAGATCAATATCGCTCTATGCTTTTTGTTAGTGTGCGCCGTAGAGAATAATGGTGTTTATGCTTTTAAACATGTATAATTTTAGATGGATTTAGCTTGAAGACAATGTAGAGAGGAAAAATATATAATGGTATCTTATTTGTGGGTTTATTTACGCAGCTATTGAATTCGAATATGCGAATATCAAACTAACTTTACCGCGGACACAAACCAGGTCAGTAGCATACTGTATGTAGTGAGCATAATAACGTCAATGGATACATTTGTAACATAGACCACAAAAAAGCAGGTGATTCAGCACTATCAGCCTAATCAACCAAAAAGCCAGCCGAAAGGATAATATGATGTTGTGCTTGGATTCATGGTGGGAATGGTGGGGGCAGAGGAGAGACTCGTGTGTTTTGTGTCTTAAACCGCTAGCAGCAGACAGCATGAGACCCAACAAAGTAGGAAGACACTTAGAGACAACACACCTTAGTCACGTTAATAAGCCACTCGACTTCTTTAAAAGAAAGGTATAGATAAGTGACGAAGTAAGCCTGTTATAACAATTGCACATGTATTTTATTTGTTTTGAACTTGGTGTTATTTAATCTTATTGGTTTAGAAATTTATATTTCAATAAATAATAAACTTGGCCGACTTCGTTATCATTTTGTTGACAAGTGGGGCTTGAAAATTCACCCACACCCTTAAGTGGGGAATGACAGAAAATGTTTGAGAACCACTGCCTTAGATGATGAAACTCCAGTAAAAAAAATATATATATATTAGAGATAAGAAACTTGCTCCCTGATATAACGATTACACGCGCACTTAAAAACAGACCGCTCGGAAATTAGAATGTAAATGGCGTCAAACTAAATTGTTAGTATTTCAAATAGCATGGAAGGAAAGCTGTGGTCTGTACCATATGCTGGGGCTGTAACATAAAATTGGCAGACAAACAGACTGGACAAGGTTATTAAAAAGGGACGGATCTGTCCTGGGCTTGGATCTGGACTCTGTTGATGTCGTGGCAAGGAGGAGGATCCTGTCCAAGATACAGAAAATCTTGAACAATTGTTTTAACTGACCAGAGGAGCAACTTCAGCCAGAGACTAATTATGACCAGGTGTTCTACGGAGTGCCACAGAAGATCTTTTCTCCTTATGGCCATAAAATGATATAACTCTTCCCTTTAGAATTTTGAAAGAGACTGTCAGTAGTTCCTGGTTAATAACATTTTATGACACTTCTTTTCACACAACTTAATGTTCTAAGTGCAATATCTGATTATACATCACTTGTGCAATACTTCTTTTCACTTACACTACAGTTCTAGTGCAATATTTAACTTAATTATGTGCCATAGTTAATTCTATTCTATTTTACTTTTACTCCTATTTATTTTAATTTTTATTAAATTTTTACAATTTTTATTTTTAAAATTTAATTTTCCTGTCTAATATATATATTTTTCCTAATCTAACTTTTCCTTGCTTCCCGGGAAATTAATCAGAGCAACTGTATAACCAAGAGCAATTTCCCTCTGGGATTAATAAAGTTCTTTGAATCTATGTTTAGATGCTGTCTTCCCCACTTTCATTGATCACCCAGGTTTGTTGACGTTGAGGTAATTTGTCGCTTTACATCTCAGGGAGCCCTCATGTCTGTGTTTCCTTCTGGCTCTCTCTTTTAATTATGCTGTCATAGTTAGTCCTGCCGGAGTCCCTGCTTGCACTCTGCACTAAATATAGCTTGGATAAGCTATTTATAATCATTACATCAGGTGATATTTTATTCCGTTCTAATATTTTTTTTCCTAGTTACATTATCTAGAGTGTAAATAAATATTTACTCTACACATTTAGTTGCCTGATCAATCAATCTATGGGCTTAGACAGTAATTCAGATATTAATAAAGCTCTGCACAATCCATGGTCATTCCTGATTTCTTTCTAAACTGTAAAACAATGCTGAAGATGTCCAAAATAGTAAAAAATTTCAATTACAATTTTTTCTCAATTGCTAAAACACTAAACCCTATTGTCTGAACCAAAATCTCAGTTGCCTGAACCCACTTATTGAATCAGTCACTCTTTTGGTAAAACCATAAGCACATTTTTTACCTGTTTAGACCCATCTTGTCAACACATTGTCATTGTGATCCACCTGTGTTGCATAATGGTGAGCACAGGTGGCAAAAGTCAAACACAATTAAAGCTTAGGTGTCACTAGTTGAACACAACAACTCAAAATTTATCACACTTGTGGCTAATGATGTGAGGGTACATATAAGTCAGAGCACTGGTTTGTGAGGCACTACAATGAATAGAAATCTAAGAAGAGGAGTTCGTGTGAGAGGAGGTCGAGCAGGTGAAGGTGGTTCTTGTCCATGGTATGACAATGAAGGAGGTTGGACTAAAGGTACAACCAAACATCACTGTGTCCATCATCCTCCAAAGATTTAGAGAAGAGAACAGGTACTGTATATTGAGTCCCCTTCACTATTGGTAGGTCAGACCACAACCTAGTTCTTTTTACCCCCACCTACAATACCCATCATTTAGTAGCAGCCTGTGACCTAAGGGAACGTGCAAAGGTGGTCAC
The DNA here is from genome assembly GCF_024256425.1 of Clarias gariepinus. Lineage (NCBI taxonomy): Eukaryota > Metazoa > Chordata > Actinopteri > Siluriformes > Clariidae > Clarias > Clarias gariepinus. The sequence goes on from NC_071106.1 coordinate 40,772,789, forward strand.
ATAATACTAATGAGACTCTGCAGGGCTGCTTTTGAAGGGGAATGCACTCTGTGAACCCCATGGAGATAACATTGACACCATGGCAGACTGCATAACAAAATATATCAACTTCTGTGTGGACAAAATTTTACCCCGGAGTCTGACGCGTCTACTTCCACCACAAACTGAAGAGTGGGATCCGGCTGGGTGAGGATGGGTGCTGGGGTGAAGCGATTCTTGAGTTTGGTGAATGAATCCTCCGCTTGATCAGACCACAGAAAGGGGTTCTTGGTGGATGTGAGGGCGATGAGCGGAGCTGCCACTGAGCTGTAATTAGGGAAAAACCGACAATAAAAATTTGCGAACCCGAGAATGCGCTGGAGACCCTTTCGAGTGGCTGGTCTAGGCCAGTCAGTCACTGCTTTTACCTTAGGTGGGCCATCTGGATCTTAGACAGGGCGATAATGAAGCCAAGAAAGAAAATTGTCCGACAATGGAACTCACACTTCTCTGCCTTTACGAACAGTTGGTTTTCAAGAAGCCTCTGTAGGACTTGACGAATGTGCACTCTGTGTTCCTCCAGGGAGTGAGAGAAAATCAGGATGTCGTCAAGATAAACCATTCTCTACCTAGAAGACGGTTCTGGACTCGACTGGTGTTGGCAGCTGTTTCTCTGAGGACTTGACCGTTCGATAGTTCAGGACTGGAACTTCATACAAGTCTACCTGAGATTTCAATAAATAACTGGACTCCATATTAACATCAATTAACATTTACTGTTATGCTGAACTGCCTGCCAACTAACACACAGTATGAATGCAGATTAATTCCTGCTCTATTTCACCCAAATGAGGATGGGTTCCCTGTTGAGTCTGGTTCCTCCCAAGGTTTCTTCCTATTACCATCTCAGGGAGTTTTTCCTTGCCACTGTCGCCCTTGGCTTGCTCACCAGGGACTATCTGACCATTTTGATTCAAACACATTCAAATTCCATACAAACTTAAAAAAATTTTTTGATTGTGTAAAGCTGCCAATTGTTAAAAGCGCTATACAAATAAAATTGAATTGAATTGAATTAAATAAACTAACATGAAAGTGTTCAAGAAGTCCCTGAGAACGTCATTGACTTAAAAACTGCCGGGGCGTTGGCAAGACCGAACGGCACCACCAGGTATTCATAGTGTCCCGATGGGGTGTTAAAAACAGTTTTCCACTCATCTTCTTTGATCCCGACTAGATGATAAGCGTTACGGAGGTCAAGTTTAGTAAAAAATTAGCTCCCTGGAGGAGGTCGAAGGCAGTTGACATGAGGGGAAAAGGGTAGCGATTCTTGATTGTTATCTCATTCAAAACCTCGGTAATCAATGCACGGCCGTAGCGTCTTGCCTTTGTTAGTCAGAAAGAAGAATCCAGCTCCGGCAGGGGACGAAGAAGGACGGATGATTCCAGCAGCCAGGGATTCTGAGATATATCTATCCATAGCCTTTCTTTCCTGTGACAACAGCGAATACAGTCTCCCCCTGGGAGGTGTGGAATCTAGAGGGAGGTCAATAGCACAGTTATATGGCCTGTGGGGTGGTAGAGAGAGGGCCCGCGACTTGCTAAAGACCTGCTTGAGGTCAGAATAGTCAGGAGTAACAGCTGAGAGGTCTGGAAACTCCTCATTGTCAGAGGGCGTGGCTGGTGAACAGTGAGCTGACTTTAGACAGGAAGACAAGAACAGAGGACTCCTTTCCAGAATGGTTTTCTTGGACCAGTCAATGTGAGGGTTGTGACGAGTCAACCATGGGCATCCGAGAACTACAGTATAGGTGAGTGGGCGTTCTGCATGACCATAAAGGATGTTTCTTCAGTATGATTGCCAGACACCTGTAGGGTTATCGGGACCATCCGTCATGTGATGGCAGGCAGGGGGGTTCCATGAAGGGCCCGAACGGCCAATGGGTTCTCTAGCACTAGCATAGGGAGGTTAAGTTCCTTGACCTTTTTAGAGTCAATTAGTACAGGAGTAGCGTGAGCCTTGCCAAGTGCTATGATAAATGCAGAGAGAAGTGGGCGTGTGCTAGGGGAACAGTTAATGACCGGCCCATCCAGGGCCCCTAGGTTCACCAGAGGGGATTGACTTTTAATAGGCATTGGAGGCGATAATGGCCCGTTTAACCACAGTAGAGGCAGGAGCTGATTGGAGCCTCTGTTGACGTTCCTTGGGAGAGATCCGGGCACGGCCCACCTACATGGGTTCCGGGGCTGGTCTGGGGCTTGGCGAAAAAGCAGGACTAGGAGGCTGCACGGTAGTGATGCGCGGGTCGGGCATTTTTCCAACCCGCGGGTCCTGAAATTTTTTTTTTCATTTTTCACATGCAAATGGCAGCGGTGGATGCTTGGTGCTTTCGTGACTTGTCACGTGACGTAACCTTATCAAAGAACTTAATAAAATATGAAAATAGATATTCCCAAATATTTAATATAGGCTATAGGGATTTGCACGCAACATGCATGGATTTTTTTATTTAATTTTGTGACCCGCCCCAACCCTCCCTGCAAATAAAGTGACAATTTATTTACCCGCCCCAACCCGACCCGGGGGGTGGGGGGGGGTGGGGTCCGTGGGTTATGGGATGACCCGCGCATCACTACTGCACAGATGGACCAGGATATCTGGGTGCAGAGGTGGTTCGAGCAGGACACCTCTGTGTCAGTTGAGCGTTTATGCATCCAGCTAAGTCCATGAGGCCATTCTAATCGCTGGGTAGTTCCTGGCTGATTAAGTGGTCCTTAACATCCTCCGAGAGACTGTGGAGGAAAGCATAGTAAAGAGCTTGGGTGTCCCAGTTTGCGGAGGCCGCCAGAGTCCGAAACTCGATAACAATCATAGGCGGAACGGGAACCTTGGCTAAGCATGGGTCATTAGCATGCCAAACTGCGGTTCCCTATTAACGGGCCCGGTCGGTGAAAAGCATATTCACAAAAGCCACCTTTGAGCTTTCAGTGGGAAAGTAGGACGCTTTGAGCTCCAACAGCAGAGAACACTGCGACAGGAAGGAACGGCAGGTTCCTGGTTCACCGTTGTAAGGCTGTGGGTTAGGGAGCCGGGGTTCATGATGTGGAGTGTGTACTGGGACTGAAGGAGGACTGGCTAGTAGCTGCTGAATTTGCGAGGTGATAGATGAAAGAGTCTGGGTAACCTGCTGGATACTTTGCTGGTGAGCGACCAGTAGCGCCCCCTGTTGTGAAAGTGCCTGTCTTAACTGATCCAAGTCTGCTGGGTTTGTCATGGCCGATGTATACTATCAGGGATCAGATTAAACAGGAATAAACCCAATAGCAGACAGGTAATTTCTTTGAAAGCTTTATTACTGGCCAAAGGAGTTAACGGTCGCGAGTGCAGCAAGCTGGCAATGCGCTGTTGTCCGGGATCCGCGAATGCGGAAGTGCACACAAGCACACGTAAACACACACAGATTACCAGAGCTTGTGAATTGGGTGAAAGAGTCATGCTGGATAAGAAGCTGGTATAATATAGCTGTGCTCTTGTCGGCGATATAGGAGAGAGAGTGAGAGGTCCATGAAACAGAGCGAGAGTGGGGTTGGCAGCGAGAGGCAAAGAAATCCGGAAACGCGATCCAAAAGCAGAGTCGTTAAACAGGCGAGGTCATAAACGTAGAGTAGTCCAAAGAGACGAAATCCAAAAAAACAGGCAAGGTCAAACACTGAAGTGAAATACTAGAGTCGCAGGAGAAACAGAAGAAATAGGCATGTGAGATACATCGGCGAGGAGTCAGATCTTTTTAAAGCCACCAATATGTTGCCAAATTAGTGACAGGTGTACTCAGGTAATCAGCCCGGAAAGCATGGAAAACCTTGGGTGGAGTTATGACCTGGATGTGCTGGGTAGATTGTGCAGGTTCGTGACAGGTTGGGGTTGTGGACAATTACAAGTACTTGGGTGTTCACTCGAACAGCAGATTGGACTGGAAGACAAACACCGATACTGTGTATAAGAAAGGGTTGAGCAGACTTTATTTCCTGAGGAAGCTCATATCCTTCAACGTATGCAGCAGGATGCTAGAAATGTTTTATTAGTCTGTTTTGGCGAGTCTGTTTTTTTTCATTTTTCACATGCAAATGGCAGCGGTGGATGCTTGGTGCTTTCGTGACTTGTCACGTGACGTAACCTTATCAAAGAACTTAATAAAATATGAAAATAGATATTCCCAAATATTTAATATAGGCTATAGGGATTTGCACGCAACATGCATGGATTTTTTTATTTAATTTTGTGACCCGCTCCAACCCTCCCTGCAAATAAAGTGACAATTTATTTACCCGCCCCAACCCGACCCGGGGGGTGGGGGGGGGGGTGGGGTCCGTGGGTTATGGGACGACCCGCGCATCACTACTGCACAGATGGACCAGGATATCTGGGTGCAGAGGTGGTTCGAGCAGGACACCTCTGTGTCAGTTGAGCGTTTATGCATCCAGCTAAGTCCATGAGGCCATTCTAATCGCTGGGTAGTTCCTGGCTGATTAAGTGGTCCTTAACATCCTCCGAGAGACTGTGGAGGAAAGCATAGTAAAGAGCTTGGGTGTCCCAGTTTGCGGAGGCCGCCAGAGTCCGAAACTCGATAACAATCATAGGCGGAACGGGAACCTTGGCTAAGCTTGGGTCATTAGCATGCCAAACTGCGGTTCCCTATTAACGGGCCCGGTCGGTGAAAAGCATATTCACAAAAGCCACCTTTGAGCTTTCAGTGGGAAAGTAGGACGCTTGGAGCTCCAACAGCAGAGAACACTGCGACAGGAAGGAACGGCAGGTTCCTGGTTCACCGTTGTAAGGCTGTGGGTTAGGGAGCCGGGGTTCATGATGTGGAGTGTGTACTGGGACTGAAGGAGGACTGGCTAGTAGCTGCTGAATTTGCGAGGTGATAGATGAAAGAGTCTGGGTAACCTGCTGGATACTTTGCTGGTGAGCGACCAGTAGCACCCCCTGTTGTGAAAGTGCCTGTCTTAACTGATCCAAGTCTGCTGGGTTTGTCATGGCCGATGTATACTATCAGGGATCAGATTAAACAGGAATAAACCCAATAGCAGACAGGTAATTTCTTTGAAAGTTTTATTACTGGCCAAAGGAGTTAACGCTCGCGAGTGCAGCAAGCTGGCAATGCGCTGTTGTCCGGGATCCGCGAATGCGGAAGTGCACACAAGCACACGTAAACACACACAGATTACCAGAGCTTGTGAATTGGGTGAAAGAGTCATGCTGGATAAGAAGCTGGTATAATATAGCTGTGCTCTTGTCGGCGATATAGGAGAGAGAGTGAGAGGTCCATGAAACAGAGCGAGAGTGGGGTTGGCAGCGAGAGGCAAAGAAATCCGGAAACGCGATCCAAAAGCAGAGTCGTTAAACAGGCGAGGTCATAAACGTAGAGTAGTCCAAAGAGACGAAATCCAAAAAAACAGGCAAGGTCAAACACTGAAGTGAAATACTAGAGTCGCAGGAGAAACAGAAGAAATAGGCATGTGAGATACATCGGCGAGGAGTCAGATCTTTTTAAAGCCACCAATATGTTGCCAAATTAGTGACAGGTGTACTCAGGTAATCAGCCCGGAAAGCATGGAAAACCTTGGGTGGAGTTATGACCTGGATGTGCTGGGTAGATTGTGCAGGTTCGTGACAGGTTGGGGTTGTGGACAATTACAAGTACTTGATTGGACTGGAAGACAAACACCGATACTGTGTATAAGAAAGGGTTGAGCAGACTTTATTTCCTGAGGAAGCTCATATCCATCAACGTATGCAGCAGGATGCTAGAAATGTTTTATTAGTCTGTTTTGGCGAGTGCCCTTTATAGTGCTGTGGTCTGCTGGGGGAGCAGCATCAGTGCCAGGGATGCAGGCAAGATAATTAAAATAATCTGCAAGGCTAAACACGAAATCAGACACAAACTTGACAGATTTGAGGCAGTGGGGCACAACAGATCACTGAACAAACTCCTGTCAATCATGGAAATCACTACATGATCCCATACAGAGGCAGCAAAGTTCATTCTCTAACAGACTGATCCAGCTTCACTGTCACAAAGAACAGTTCAATATGCACGTTGTCTTGTCTCTCACTCTTATTTGTGTTTCTCTCTCTCCCAGGACTGAGTGGCGTCTGCAGGACGATGCTCTTAGGAAAAGGGGCCTTCCTTAAGGTCACGCTAATTTTCGGAAAGTCATTCAGCTCTGTGTTTCATCTCCAGTGAAAGAAGTGAGCTAAAGCATTCTCAGTTGTTCTTTAGATAGCCCCCTGCAGACCCAGCCTGGGAAAGCGGCTAGAGAGTCGTTCCATGTGTGTTGAGTTTTGTTCTTGTTTTATTTTGTGTTTTGTGTCACTTCAGTATAATAAATCTCAGTTTTCCTTAACCTGCACCTGCGTTCGTCTCCTCCCTATGGAAGTCATGACAGATGACCAGACCCTCCAGAACGCAGCAGGGACCCCCCTCCCAAAAGATGAAGTCCCCATACTCGATTACATCCGCGGCAACAGGGGCAAATGGACAGCCTAGCAAGGGCAGTGAGCGATTTGGCTCGCAGTGTCGAAACATCGCTGTCAACTGCCCCTTCCTCTCCTCCACCGCGCTCAACACCCTCACCACCTAGGGCCACGCCGGAGACCCGGAGGGGTGCAAGAAATTCCTCATGGCCTGTGAGCTGTACCTCGCGGACTACCCAGAATTATCCAATCAGAAAAAAATCAGCTTTACCATCCAACGGCTCACCGGGCCAGCGATGGACTGGGCCACCGCCGTGTGGAGCGCAGGTGGGATGGTGACGTCCCACTACGACCGGTTCCTCCACGCCTTTCGCACAGTCTTCCAACATCCAGATCACGGTAAGACGGGGGAACAGCAACTGTTGAGGCTGAAACAAGGACACCTTACTGTGGTGGATTACGTGGAGAGTGGCTGGTGTGAGAAGAGTTTACTTGCGCGCTTCCGGCACGGATTACAGCTGGAGCTCCAGCTTGAGCTAGCCTGTCGAGACGCGGAATTCGACCTGGACAAGACTATCGAGCTAGCGATTAAACTAGACCTCCGGGGACGAGGCCCCCCCCCCCCTCTAAGGGAGTAGGGGGAAAATCCGACTTTCACCCCAGGGACAGCCTCAATGAAACCCCTGTCGAACTGCGCAAGGGGAACTCAGCCAAACCCATGGACGTCAGCACATCTCGCCTGTCAGCCCAGGAGAGACACCGGAGGATCTCATCGGGACTTTGTCTATAGCACGGAGGGGGGCACACACCTTATTAGAGACTGTCCCCTCATTCGAGTAACTGCGCACACACCACCACGAACACATCATGCTTTTTGTTTACGTGCTTCACTGTCTTATCATAACCACTCTGTTTCCATTTCATCCTCTCTTCTTTCCTCACTGCGAGCTCCCGTGTCAAAGCTTCCAGACCCGATCCAAATCAAAGCTCTAGATGGCAAACCCTTAAAACAATCGCCAGTTAAACTTCTTTCTGTGCCCCTGCGGTTAACCTTCCCCGGTCATTCAGAGGAATTAAAATTCTTTGTGATTTCGCGGATGGACCAAGCCATCGTGCTGGGTCTCCCATGGCTCAGCTCTCACAATCCAATATGATTGGGCAGGTTCACGCATCACTTTCTGGTCCCCCAGGTGCGCAAAATTCTGTAAACCATCCACGTTGAAGGTCCAAACTACCACTATTGAAAGCCCTAGCGCCCTAGTGTCTACCACTGTGCCACCTGAGTACGCTAGTTTCAACTACGTGGGTAGTATTAGGGCAGCAGCATGACTTCCTCCTCACCGTCCGTGGCAGGGACTCATCAGCAGGTCCACGTCTCCAGCGTCGGCAGGATTTTTTTTTATCAAGAAAAAAGGGGCGGGGGTCTTCGGCCTTGCATTGATTATCGGGGACTCAATACTATTACAATAAAATATAAGCACCCACTGTCCTTGGTACCGGCCGCTATCGACCAGCTCCGTGGCGCGTCAACCTCCGCAGCGCTTATAACCTCGTTCGTGTTCTCAAGGGCGACGAGTGGAAGACTGCGTTTAGCACGACATCAGGTCATTACCAATATAACGTAATGGCTTATGGACTGGTAAACGCACCTGCGGTGTTTCAGGGGTTCATGAATGACGTGTTTCGGCATATGTTAAACCGGTTTGTTATAGTATACTTGGATAATATCTTGGTATACTCTCGGTCATATGCTGAACACGTCCATCATGTAATCGCCGTTCTACGTCGGCTGCGCGAACATGGGCTCTATGCGAAAGCAGAGAAATGTGAGTTTCACAAGATGGAGATCGCATTTCTCAGCCACCACCAGTCAAGGCCAGAACCATCTTCTAGGTAGAGAGAATCATCCCCAGACACCAGACGCATCCCAAAGAGATGCACAGGGGAAGACAGGGGGAGAAAGGAAAGAGAAAGAGGGGAAGATAGAGAAGAAGAGGAGAGATGGCAGTTAGGTATGGTCACAGTCACACAATGTATAATGTGAATGTATATTAACTGTAGAGTGCAAGCAGAGACTCTGGCAGGACTAACTATGACAGCATAACTAAAAGGGAGAGCCAGAAGGAAACACAAACACGAGGGCTTCCTGAGATGTAAAGCAAACAATCACCTCACTGTCAACAAACCTGAGTGATCAATGAGATTGAGGAAGACAGCATCTAAACATACCGGTTCACCATAATACTCTACGTCCATGAGTCCCTCAGATCTGCTCCTTTACCTGAGGCAAATCTATTTATAAAAATGCTTGGCTAAATAAATAGGTATTTAGCCTAGACTTAAACACTGAGACTGTGTTTGAGTCCCGAAGACTATTCCATAATTTTGAGGCTTTGTAAGAAAAAGCTCTGCCCCCAACTGTATTTGTCATAATATGCGGTACTAACAAGCAGCCTGCATCCTTTGATCGAAGTAGGTGTGGCGGTTCGTAAGACACTAGCAGTTCGCTCAGACCTGTGGACCTAAAACTGAACCCTGCGGAAATTCCACTAGAGAACATGCAGAATAATGTTCACCTAACCACTGCCGCTGGTGCCCCTAAAGGCCTGGCTAATGTCACGTGTCTCAGTATAGAGTCTCCTATAACCAGAGCTTTTTCAGGTTTCTCAGTGGGTGCATCACTGAGGAGAGCAAACCTGTTGGACACGTGAAGCGCAGAAGAGGTGTGCTCCAGAAGGCTAGTCTTAGCTTTGGCTGAACGAGTATGCCGCCGAGTACGCCCCACTGTGAGGACTCTAATGTCGGAGACGCAGGCTGGTTATCTCCGCCTGTGGCACCCAGACTGTCAGCTACAGGAATCACACTCTCTAACCCTCTCTAAAGTCTGGATGCTCTCCTCTAATGCTGATATCTTCTCCGTCAGAGTGCTCACTAACACACACCTATCACAAGTAAAATTACCACTAACGACGGAGGAAGAATGTCTAAACATCCTGCACTCCACACACTGAACAAGCTGAATATTATCCATGAGATCGTACCTAAGTCGGAGTTTAGTTGTTTGGAGCTAAATTCCGTTTGTTGTTTTTAGACAAAGAAACTTGCGCATTCTCCAAAAAGCGAAAAAAGGCCTCTAGAAAAAGGTGAAGCCAAATAGTTCGAGGAAAGGCAAAACTTTCACGGCAACGATACAAAAATAGGAAGCTCAAATAATTTCACATAATAATACATAATAATTTCCCTCACAGGATCAGAAAAATCTATCTATCTATTTATCTATCTATGCTTTCAACTATGCTGAGATAACTTCAAAATGTAGACTTGTGATTATATTTTCTATATTTTATTTGAATGTTATAATATGCCCACGCCTGATTAATACTAAGAGTGGGTCCTAATACATACAGATTTATCCCTACTGAGTCCAGAAAGGACATAATTGCTGTTCCTAAAAGGTTTTTTTTTACAAAAACTCATCTTTTTAAGTGTTTTACATTTTTATTTTGCTTAAGGAACAGACAGTCTGGAATCTAAGTTATGAACCAGTGCGGCTAGCAGACATTCGGTTTAGAGTTTGTGAATTAGGGACAAAATTGTGGCAATTTCTGTCCTAAAACTACTCGGCATCATGATTATTTCTGAATTGTGATTATCTTTGCATACAATTATTTAACTATTTTAGACATATTTAAAATAGATGTACATGCTAAGCACTTTTAAAAGCTCTGAGAAACACTTTAGGGTCATTGTAAAAAATATATGTACAAAGCCAGTGAAATATGAATTATGAATTATGAAGTGCATAAGTGGCCTATTTACAATAAATAACAAATGCAGTAAAATAATGTTAGAGAGCTTGTATGTACGGGCCTGTGTTATGTACGGAATGTGGAGTAGGTATTAAAAAGAATATATACGGATATATGGATATCAAGAAGATAACATACTAAACCAGATATACATATTTACATATATGGATGTTTCTATGATACAATATGTACAGAATAAATATAGGTGGAATATACAGTATACAGTAGTGTGATAATAACATAATAGATAATGTATGATGTGATGATGCACTGGATAAAGCAGGCATTATAAAGTGAAGAAGACACTGTGATTAACACTGTGATTAAGTGCAGTAGTGATTAACACGCCAGTGTAGCTGTTCAGTGCAGTAATAGCCACAGGAAAAAAAAGCTGTTTTTCAGCCTGTTTGCACGGCACTGAGGCACCTGTAGTGCTGCCCGATGGGAAAAGGGTGAATAGTCCATGATTGGGGTGAGAGGTATCTTTGATAATGCTTCTCGCCTTTTGCAGACACTGTTTTTTGTAAATGTCCTCCATGGTTGGCAGCTGAATACCAATGATTCTTTGGGCAGTTTTTACCCTCTCTAAAGGCCTATGAGAAACCCTTATCATTACTTTGTGGGATAATCTTCATTTTAAAATAAATATGAAATACAAAAGATGAGTGTGGTCCTTGCACTACAGTCTGCATTCTTGCAATCAGAACAATTTGTGGGCTGATCATGTGATACACTGATTTGCTATAAATCCCCAGACATTAATCCAGATATGTGAAGCATTAAAGCACCAGATCATCAGAAGTCTTGAATGACACAGCATGGAAATAAAAACACTAGTGTGAAGGCTGTCATTGTGTGTGTATGAGAACTGAGGTTGGCAGCATTCACATTGTTATATGTTTCTGATGCTGACTTATCCTTATGAAGGTAAGGGGAGACACAGTATCCCATATCTCATCATGCTGCCCAAAAGATTCATCCTGCTATAATCTATTCCCTGTTCAGGGAGGGGCAGCCCCATTTTGATTGCATCTGCCTTCCCACAGGTTCAGGACACATAGCTCTGACCCCATTTACCCTTTTTATTTGTTCTAACAATGCTTTGATTGACTCACTGCTTCAATGAGAAGTGAACATGCAATATGAAATTAACAGCAGCAGCAGAACAAATTCTATGACACTGAAGACTGTCCAGTGGGTAAGACTGAAGGGCGAAAGAATGCTTTAGATTCAAATTGTGTGGGCTGTCTGACAACTTGGTTTCTCACACTGACACCACCATAGTTGTTTTTATTTTCAGTGGTAATAAACTAGTCACATGATGTCTTATAAGACTTTTTGACTACATTTTCTTTGTTTATTATGTAAGACTGATGGTATTTAATCACAGAATTTGGGCCTTTCTTTTATTCTACTCCATCTACGTTTTTTGTTATCTTGAGCAAATAGTTACAGATTTATTGGATTTATTTCATGAATTTTATTAAAATGGTCTAGAACTGATGTGCAAGCATGAAACTGAACTCAGAAATATGAGATCTGGCAACCAATAACAGGGCAATTTTTTTTTTCACGCAAGATTTTTATTAACCTGCGAACATGATGGTAGTTGATTTTTCCTGTCTGTCATTATAAATGAAGGTGTTGTAATGGTGTATGGTAGAGCTTGCTCCTCAAGGCCAACATGAGAATGTTACAGTTTTATTCTCCAGTTCAGCAGATGATGCTATTTATTTTTATATCTCTTTGCTTGAAACTGTGAAGCAATTTAAAGATTGTGACCCCTGATTTGTGAGCCCGTGATTGTTCAATTTCCAGTACATACTGTAAACTTACATTATATTTTAAAATGTGGTAGAAACTCAGGCAGCTGGTATTTATATGAATTTATATATTTTCATTTGTAAAACAAGTTAAGAATTAATAAACAGTTTGTCTGATTGCTTGACTGAGTGTTTTATATCACCATCATGTTAAATAAAAAAAGCTGCTAGTTTTTTAGATTTGAATATTACTCTTAGATTACTAGGTTTAAATATTCTTCTATACCCCAGTTATACAAAGCTGTCACACACTATGCACAAAGCAGTCCATCTCTCTTGAGTTTGCCATAAAAAATTGAAAATTTAATATAAAATATTACACACCAACATTTATGTATGTTTGCCAACATTTTTAAATTGATCACACTTTCATTAGTAAAAAAAAAAAAAAAAAAGGGCATTATAATGTAATACCAGTTTGAGGTGTGGATTTGCAGAAGCATTGTGTCCAGTGAAGATTCCTGATCTATCAGAAAAAAAAATCTCTTTCTCTCTCTCTCAAACACAAACACACACACGCACACACAAACACACACACAGGGCCCCTTGTCTGGGATCAGTTCCAGCTCGGGAAAAACTGATTAATAGTGAATGTAATTCTACAGATTGCTGACTGCAGAGCTGTGCAATTGTGCCCCTTAAAGCAGCCGTCTCTCATCAGGATGTGTGTTTAGAGGCTCTTAATGAATAAGTCATTAGGAGGAGACAGTGATTGATGTGAGGGAGACAAATAAATTGGCAAGTGCCGCTGCTATTGAACGCTTCATTGCACCGAGTCTGCTCCACTTTCACTCAGAATAAAATCACACTAACTGAAAGCTAAAGAGAAGCCAATATGCTAATAGAACAATTTAACTGTGGTTCTTAAGTAAGCAATCATGAAAACAGAACTTCTGCGCATCTAAAGTCAAAGATTTTTTTCTATTAGCGCATTTATCTATAAAACCTGTCATTAGAGCACAATAACCACAAAAAGGTCTGGACTTGAATTTTGTGATTAATTGGTCCAAAACTCTGGCCGGACTTCATTTATAAGCTACATCTGTTCATGCTACAGGCCAGATGAACTTGATTTTTCCGGTGGCTGTACACATGACACGCTTTCACTTTGTCATCAGTCTTTATTAGCTTAAGCTGCTGACCATTTCCAAGAAACTAAAAGAAAAGCCTGTTGATTTTATTACACACTGAAAGGCATTAATCAGAATCTAAGAAGCGCAAACATTTAAAATCTCATAAACTTACACAATTAGTTTTATTCAGTACATTTGGTCCCATTCACCTAAATCTCACTTCAAAATTAGATTATACAATTAAATGCTTCCACAAAACTTCCAAATGTTGCTTTGGCGCCATCATTTATCACATGAGGAGCATTATTCTTCTGTTTAAAAATCTGAAAAATTTTTAAACAGAATTTTTTTCCTCATTTCTCAATGTCTTGAACCTGCCGTCACTCAGCCGCTCTATCAATATATATTGTAGCGTTTTATCGCCGGAAAGGATGGTGGAGAGACGAGTAAGCTTAACTGCTACCCAATGCAAACGGCTGGGAGTACTTTATTTAGCAATGGCACGAAATAGCACACACACTTCCCACCATTACTAACCCCCCTTAAAAACATGCACACATTCCCTGGCCGAAGCCACTAACCCAAACACCTTTTCCTAACAGGGTGAACACATAACAGCCCCATCCCGCAAAGCATGATGGTTCCCAAGCAAAACCCCGCCCACGCCACAGTATGACAGCCCGGCCAGTAGAACCGAGCACGCAACCGCCGCAGTGTTTTGGTTACCCCGAAGTGTCCCGAACCTGCAATCCCTTGAGCGCTAATCACGTGTCCCAAAAAGACAGTCTCTTGCCGCAACAACTGGCAACTTTTAGCTCGTTTAGCTTACGGGAGGCGTCTCGGATGTAACCGAACAGGAGCGGCGTTACCCGTATCGATACTGTGCTGCACCAAATTGGTATGAGTGCACTCGCGCTCATCTACCGCGAAAATATCCGCAAACTCGTGCAAAATGGACTTCACGGTGTCGGTCTGCGTCTGATTTAGCCCCACACTGCTACGCCGCATCAGCTTGGCCATTATTCTCGCTCAGTCGGCTACCGGATGTTTACATGGCGCGTCCACCGGAAGTTCCGCCCCCCTGGTGCGTGCTACTAACACGTCCGGCTGCGCTTTAGGCACTAGCAACCTGGCTAAGCCGAAATTACCACGCAGAGTCCCGTCCGCGAGATTCAGTACCGCACCCCACCTTTCCAAAATGTCTAACCCCAAGATACAATCATCCTCGATGTCTGCCACAAAGAATGGGTGAGAAAGAATGATTGCACCTACTTGTATTCGCACTGTGCGACAGGCCCGTATCCTCAAATAACTCCCCGACACGGTGCGAATGTTCACGGCCGGGTCCGGCAGCACACAACCGCGCTCTCCTCGCTCCAACAATCCCCCGCGCAGCAGCGAAACTGTAGAGCCGGTGTCTACGAGCGCCCGTAGCGAAACGTTGTCCAGGCCACAGTCCACGTAGACCCCCGCGCGATTTCCGACACGCCCCGACCGGAAGTTAAATCCGGCAGTTGGGGAAACAAAGATGGCTGTGGGAGGCGGGTTCCCCTCGGCGCCCCCCGAAGCTAGTTTAACGGCTGCTGGGGTACGCTGTCCTCCGGCCGGAGAACGTTGCAAATTCAAATTCAAATTCAAATTTTATTTGTCACATACACAAACATACACAGTACGAAATGTAGTGAAATGCATTATACGACTGCCATTGACCCTAAAAGAGAATTAAAGTTTACAAATAAGAAATAAATATAAATAAAAAGAATACGATAGAAATTAAATAGAAAAATTAAATTAAACTAGGAAAATATAGAACTAAAAATAAAAATAGAAATGTGCTAGGAAAAATAGAACTAAAAATAAAAATAGAAACATGATGTGCATAAAAATAGAAATATACTGTACATAGAAATATGATGTGCATAAAAATAGAAACATACTGTACAAATTGAAATATACTGTACTGGGTGTGCAAATATGCAAAGAACAAAGTGTCTTTGTGCAGAGGTTATTAAAGTGACTTTGTGCACTGGTCCAGGATGTAAACGTAAACATGTAGTGTAGTTGTGAAGGTAGGTGTGCAAAGTTATTAAAGTGTCTTTGTGCAATGGTCCAGGATGTGAATGTACAACATGTAGTGTAGATATGAAGGAAGGTGAGCGTGTAATTGTCCATAGTGTTCATGGATGTAAAAGGATTGATAGATTTGATCAATTATGGAAAGATTGTGTTAGTTCGTGGTTGTGGTGGAGAGAACTTATCGCCTGCGGGAAGAAGCTCCTCCTTAGTCTCTCTGTGTTGGCCTTCAAGGAGCGGAATCGCTTCCCAGACCGCAACAGAGTAAACAGTCCGTTATTGGGGTGGCTGAGGTCCTTCACGATCTTCCTGGCCTTGGTCAAGCACCGCTTGCTGTAGATCGAGTGCAGGTCAGGGAGCTCGATGCGGATGATGCGCTCAGCTGATCGCACCACCCTCTGCAGAGCTCGCCTGTCCTGCATGGTGCTGTTCCCGAACCAGGTTGTGATATTTCCCGTCAGGATGCTCTCTATGGTGCAGGAGTAGAAATTCCTGAGCACCTTGGAGGGCAGTCTAAAGTCTCTCAAGCGTCTGAGGTGGTAGAGACGCTGCCGGGCCTTTTTTACCACGGTGTTGATGTGACAGGACCATGCCAGGTCCTGCGTGATGTGAACACCGAGGTATCTGAAGCTGTCCACTCTCTCCACTGGGCTCCTGTTGATGACGGGGGTCTGGTAGTTCCTCACCTGCTTTGTACTGAAGTCCACTATCAGCTCCTTTGTCTTACTGACGT
This sequence comes from Clarias gariepinus, assembly GCF_024256425.1. Taxonomy (NCBI): domain Eukaryota; kingdom Metazoa; phylum Chordata; class Actinopteri; order Siluriformes; family Clariidae; genus Clarias; species Clarias gariepinus. The sequence continues at coordinate 40,788,757 of NC_071106.1, forward strand.
TCAGGAGGAGATTGTTTCTCTGGCACCAGTTCTCCAGATTTCCAACCTCCTCCAGGTAGGCCGTCTCATCGTTGTTCGTGATCAGGCTCACCACAACAGTGTCGTCAGCAAACTTGATGATGGTGGTGGAGCTGGTAGTGGCCACGCAGTCGTGGGTGTACAGAGAGTACAGCAGGGGGCTCAGAACACAACCCTGGGGGGCTCCAGTGCTGAGAGTGAGGGAGGCTGAGACATGTCCGCCCATCCTTACTGCCTGTGGTCTGCCAGTCAGAAAATTGGAGATCCACTGACACATTGATGAGCTGAGTCCCAGGTGCTCCAGCTTGGTGGTAAGTGTGGAGGGAATTATGGTATTAAATGTAGAACTGTAGTCGATGAAAAGCATTTTCACATAATTCCCCCTCCGAGTGTCCAGGTAAATGAGATATGTATGGAGGAGATGAGAGATTGCATCGTCCGTGGAACGGTTTGGACGATAAGCGAACTGTAGTGGGTCAAGTGTGTCTGGTAGTGAAGAGATGATGAAGTCTCTGACCAGGCGTTCAAAGCACTTCATCACTACTGAGGTGAGGGCTACAGGGCGATAGTCATTGAGGGAAGCAGGATGAGGTTTCTTTGGGACAGGAACAATGATGGATTCTTTGAAGCATGTGGGGATCACCGACTGAGATAAAGAGATGTTGAATATCTCAGTGAACACAGGTGCTAGCTGGTCTGCGCAGGCTCTGAGAATGCGGCCTGAGATGCCGTCTGGTCCTGCTGCTTTCCTGGTGTTCACTCTCATGAAGGCTCTCCTCACGTCATGCTCGGTGATGATGAACGCGCTTCCGGTGCTGGCAGTGACTTCCTGTCTGCAGCCGTTAGCGCCGCTAGCATTAGCATCGCTAGCGTCTTTAGCTGCAGCCACGAAGCGAGCATAGAAAGTGTTCAGCTCGTCTGCCAGAGACACGTCTGCGTTTATCATACCGGATGTTGGTGCTTTATAATCCGTTATTGTCCTTAATCCCTGCCACAGGCTCCTAGAGTCACTCTGTTGGAGTTGTGACTCTAGTTTCCTCCTGTAGCGCTGCTTCGCCTCTTTCACCGCCTTCCGGATGCTGTATGACGCAGCCTTGTACGGTTCCATGTCCCCCGACGCGAGTCCCGTGTTGTAGGCAGCGGTGCGAGATTTCAGAGCGTCGCGGATGGTTTTATCCACCCACGGCTTCTGGTTGGGAAACGTTTTAATAGTCTTTTTTTCTACGGTATCGTCCGCTAGTTTTCCGATGAATCCCACAACCGCTTCCGTAAACACGCTGACGTCACCATCGGAGCTGTTTCTGAACATGTCCCAGTCTGCGTCATCGAGTGCGTCCTGTAACGCGGCCACCGATTGGTCCGTCCAGCGCGCGACCTCCCTCTGAACCGGAACTTCCTGTTTCAGCATTTGTTTGTATTTTGGCATGAGGAAGATGGCGGCGTGGTCGGATTTACCAAACGGTGCACAAGATTGTGCCTTGTAGCCGTCCTTGACCGTTGTGTAGCAGTGGTCCAGTGTCCTTTCGCCCCTGGCAGGTGATGTGCTGATAAAAGTTTGGCGCTGCGCGTTTGAGGTTGGCACTGTTAAAGTCCCCCGCCACAGTAAGCGCAGCGTCCCGGTGTTGTGTTTGTTGTTGTGTGAGTGCCTCATGCAGCTTGCATAAGGCAGTGTCCGTGTCCGCTTGGGGTGGAATATAAACGGCGCTGATTATGACCGATGTAAACTTCCGAGGAAGGTAAAAAGGACGACACATAATGGACAGTAGTTCCAGATTTGGTGTGCAGGAGCGTGTGAGAGGAACAACGCTCGCACTGTTGCACCAGCTGCTGTTCACCATTAAACACACGCCGCATCCCCTTGACTTCCCCGAGTCCTGCGTCCTGTCCATGCGGTGAACCGAGAAGAACTCAGCCGGCTGGATGGCGTGGTCCGGCACCGCTGGGTTCAGCCATGTCTCGGTGAAGCAGAGGAGATTGCAGTCCCGAATGTCTCTCTGGAACTTTATCCTGGCCCTGAGGTCATCGAGCTTGTTTTCCAGTGACTGGACGTTGGCGAGCAGGATGCTAGGCAGAGGTGTGCGGTGTGCACGGGCTCTCAGCCTGTTCCTGACGCCGGCTCGTTTCCCTCGGGGCCGCCGCTTCGCGTCGCGTCCTTTGTTGTCCCTCAGGATCTCACTCGGCCAACTCGGATCCGGAGTTAAAAACGTCGAATTGTGAGTACATTGTATACCAATAGAAACAAGAGTGTCTCTATCATAACTAATGTACCCCATGGTGGTAATTTTGCCGGTTTTAAAACGCTGTAAACTAACTTAAAGAACAAAAACAAAGAAAAGGTGGTCGGAGCAGTCGTGACGGCAGCTGACCTCACCGGCGCCATCTTGATACCCTGCGGTAGTCTGGCGGTCCCTGGCCTCGGAAACTCGGGGGCTGGGTCGAGGCCTAGCCGCGACTGGCTGACGGCGAACGGTGCTGTAGCTTGCTCCGGTGCCTGCACTGCGTCACTGTAGGACTTCCCCCCCGAGTTCCAGGGCCGGAACCTCCACGCCTCCACTCCGCTCAGGTCGCCGCCCTTTGCTTGCGCTGGCCCCGTCAGGGAGGGTTTTCCTCCTCCTTAATTGTTCTGCTACTCGGCGGCCTGCCTGAATCTTCCGGATGTCCTCCGGCGTGCGCTCTAACCCGTAACTCTCCATCCCACTTCTGACACCAATGTAGTGTTTTATCGCCGGAAAGGATGGTGGAGAGACGAGTAAGCTTAACTGCTACCCAATGCAAATGGCTGGGAGTACTTTATTTAGCAATGGCACGAAATAGCACACACAAAACACTTCCCACCATTACTAACACACCTAAAAACATGCACACATACCCTGGCCGAAGCCACTAACCCAAACACCTTTTCCCCAACAGGGTGAACACATAACAGCCCCATCCCGCAAAGCATGATGGTTCCCAAGCGAAACCCCGCCCACGCCACAATATATTGTATGAGTGAGAAAAAATTTATTTAGATTATAGGAAGATTGAGCTGAGGAGAGAGAGCTGCATGAAGCATGTCGACGTGGAATAGAGGAGCTTGAGCTGAGTGGGAAAAACAGTGTGAGCTTGGCGAGCTAAATATGTGAGGATAAATCGTAGGCATTAAGTTGGTGGGAGTCAAAACCGGAGAGATGAAAGGAAGTCTGTGATCCAAATTCGTGGTCGGTGGCAGGTAGGCGGTCAGTAGCGGGAAATATCCAAACAGCTCTAATCCAATAACAAAAGGCAAAGTCATAGTCAGAATAATGAAGCGAAGTCGATAACTTGGCAGGCTGAGACAAAGAATAATGCCGGTATATTGGGGCTGGTAAGGCACACAACAAACTGGCTATCTGGTGGTGTCAGCGCGTGGCTTAAATGAGCATAAGAAGTATTCACTGATAGAATACAGCTGTGTGGAGAGTGGGAGGTGAGGCAGTGAGATGAAAAGAGTGGTTGGGAGCATGGAACGAAAGTGCTCAGGTGATCATGGCTAGGCTGTGGCTTGACGTGACATGACACTAGTGAGAACCCTGGCAGCTGCATTTTGGACTAACTGTAGCTTGTTTATTGAGGATGCAGGACAACCACCTAGTAATGCACTACAGTATTCCAGTCTGGAGGTCATGAATGCATGAACCAGCTTTTCTGCATCAGATATGGATAAAATGTTTCTAAGCTTGTCAATATTTCTAAGGTGGAAAAGACTGTTTTGTTAATATTGAAAATATGATTTTCAAGGAATAAGTTACTGTCTTATATTACGCCCAGGTCTTTCACTGTCGAGCTGGTTGTACATCCTGGTTGTAGAAGGATAGTACATCCTTCTAAATGCAAGCTGAATAGTGAAAGCTGTTGTGTACTGGTTTTTGGGCCGATAAGTAATATCTCTGTCTCATCTGAATTTAGTAGGAGAAAATGATCTGTCATCCAATCTTTTATATATTGGACACACTTTGTTAATCTAGACAACTTGGGTATTTCGTCTGGTTTTGTTGAGATGTATAACAGGGTATCATCAACATAAAAACGGAAACTGATCCCATGTCTTCTAATGATATTAGCCAAGAGAAGCATGTATATGTCAGCTATAGTAAATGACACCTGGACCCGAGTGGGAGATAAATTAGACCCTAACAACTACCGGGGCATTTGTGTGAGCAGTAATCTGGGGAAGGTGTTCTGTTGTATCATCAACGCCCAGATCCAAGCCTTTCTGCACAGCGTCCGTCAGATCGTCTTTTTACCAAACCATCACACCACTGATCATATTTACACACCCTAATCAACCAACATGTTTACCAAAAAAGCAATATGAAAATTTTTGCATTTGATTTGGCACACAGGATTATTTGATCAGGTTTTAAAAAGTGGCGTAGGGGGTAAAGTATATGAAATCATCAAGTTAATTTATCCAAACAACAAATGCAGCACAAAATTCAGCAACTAAAGGACAGAATACTTCACATAAGGGCGTGCGGTGAGATAGGGCTGCAGCTTGAATCCAACTCTGTTCAATATTTACATCAATTAAATATTAGAGTTAGCTGTGCTACTGGAACAATCTGCAGCTTCTGGACTCACGGAGCAACACTTTCCTAAACAACACGAAAGTCAAATTTCTGCTCTATGCAAATGACCTGGTGCTGCTGTTTCCTACTGAACACGGCTTACAGCAGCACCTGGACCTGCCGAAGCAGTACTGTCAGAACTGGGCTCTACACTTTGTCTACCTGGGACTGAAAATCAGCACCTCAGAGGCTTTGACCTGGGAGTAAATGCACTGAAACCAGAGTTAGGGCAGAGTTAGGCTGATTCCCATCCAAAAAAGAGCAGTAAAAGTCTATAAACTTCTTAAATTAAGTACAGTGGAACATTGGATTACAAGCATAACTCATTCCGGAAGCGGGCTCGTATTCCAAAACACACACACAAAAAAAACATAAAAATAAATAATACAAAATATAAATCTAATAAAAATACAAACATTTCATCTTACACAGTAAACCTTTCTCCTCTCTTATTTGAATTTCACACAAACAGACAATAACGGAAAGACTGTTTTGTTAAAAACAAAAAATTAGCAAGGAACATCGCTAATGACACTCGTAAGCACATACTAACAGGAATCACTGCTGTAAAGTAAAACAAACAAACAAATGAACCTGCACACTGTCATGAGTCGGTTGTCTGTGTGAAAGTGGCGTAAATGCAGAGGCAGAGATGTTTTCCAAATATCCTTCTTTATTGATGATATATTAAAGCAAATCTAAACCAAAAGCTCTTTTCTTTGAGCACTCAAGAATCTTTAATATAACATTTTCCCAAGAAAAAAACCGTCACAATAAACACAACTAATGCTAGATGCCTGACTGAACTTCAGTCAGGCTATTTATAATAATTAACTGAATTACTTTCCTCAGTTCAGGTGGGTGCTCCCCTCACCTGACCGAGGTGCAGTCTGGGACATGAAGTCCAACTTAAACAAAACTATAAACAAATAATCAGAGGCCGTTTGGCGCCCTCTAGGGGTTAACAGGGAACCCATCCTCATTTGGGTGATAACGGATAGAGATGATATAACGCCATGTGTGTTATGCAGCTGAAAGTACAATATAACAGAAATTCTTTAAATTAACATGAAGTCCAGTTCAACATAGGGATGAGTCAGTAGGTGCAAAGGCCAGATGGAATCTGGATCACTGGGAGCACAGGAGCAGGATGTGTAGCTCCAATCATAATAAGGCAGAATTCAGCTGGAGCTGGTCCTTCTCTGGATGCCTTAGGATCCTCGCAGGGTTGGCCTTTGTCTACTGGAGCTGGTGCAATCTCCAGATGCCTCGGGATGGGTAGAAAAGTACAGAACCGATGGAGAGAATTAGCGTAGTTGCCATTTAGGATAGATGTACTGACGTATGAAGTTATGGGATGAGTTACGCGTATGCCAGATTAAAGATATGCGTCTTGAGTCTACTTTTAAACTGGGAAACTGTGTCTGAGCCCCGAACACTGTCTGGAAGGCTATTCCAAAGTTTTGGAGCTAAATATGAAAAAGCCCTACCCCCTTTTGTAGATTTTGAAATTCTGGGAATTACAAGAAATCCAGAGTTTTGGGATCTTAAGGAGCGTGGCGGATTATAGCGTATCAGAAGACTGGTTAGGTATGTGGGAGCTAAACCATTTAAAGCCTTGTATGCAAGTAATACTATTTTGTAATTAATTCTAAACTGAACAGGTAGCCAGTGCAGGGATGATAATATTGGGGTTATATGATCATATTTTCTGGATCTGGTGAGAACCCTGGCGGCTGCATTTTGGAATAACTGAAGCTTGTTTATTGAGGATGCAGGACAACCACCTAGTAATGCATTACAATAGTCCAGTCTGGAGGTCATGAATGCATGAACTAGCTTTTCTGCATCAGATACGGATAAGATGCTCCTAAGTTTGGCGATATTTCTAAGATGTAAAAAGTTTTTGTGATATTGGAAATATGATTTTCAAAGGTTACTGTCTAATATTACGCCCAGGTCTTTTACTGTTGAGCTAGTAGTAACAGTACAGATGGAGCCACGCCAAATAGCCGCGGGCGTGTGAATTGCGTACGAATGGCGTACGGCTGCCCTATGCACGCCGTAATCCCCCCTCCTTTTTCTTCGAGAAAGGCGTGTCAAGATTTCACAGTAAACACGCCCATTTAAGCCCTATTTATGCATTTACCTGGTTCCACCACTAGATGGCGCTTCGTTCTCAAGGACACGTTAACACAAAAGCAATTTAGCTGCGCTGAGTTGCAATCACGTGATTTTAACAACCCGCTCCCACCCCCGCCGAACTGACGCTACCAAACTGCACTAGAGATGAAGATGGCAGCTTAATGGACTATTCGCGGTAAGTGGTGTTTTAATTTATAAAATTTGTTTGGGATTAGTTTACAGTTTATTTCCCAGTTTAGTTTTTTTTATCGGCCATTTTGAAAATTACTGGCAGCACCAGCAGCGGTCAGATGTAACTTTAGATAACTTAATGATCTGTTTACCAAGTCTGGAGTTAACATTACAGTTTACTGTCAGTGTCACAAACTCACAATGTCACTCCTCTTTAACTAAAAAGACACTAAAGCTTCGAAAATACTCTTAATGTCCCTATTACAAAAGCTGCACTACCGGATGAAGAGTGTTAGTGCTCTATAAAAATGCCTTTAGAATCTGACCGCTTGTTGTCTGGATAAATTCAGCGTTTATTTATTCTTTGGGTAAGAGTTAATCTGCAGGTTATATCTGTGAATATAATGTGATGCAGTTCATGAAGGACACAAGCTGAGGATAGATGTACAGGAGCTCGTGAGCTAAACGCTCATAACCCGGTTTATATTTTTCTTAATGTGGCCGTGACTTTGCGCGGTAGCGCGAGCGCTTAGTTACCGGGCTGGATAAAAACTCTGAAATGTTTATCAGTTAAGGAGTGTGTGTGTGGGGAGGTGTGTGAGGAGGTGTGGGGGGCTTCAGTACTCTGGAAGTTATAGTTTGGCTTCAGAGATGAACTAATATATACGAGTGTTATATCGCCTAACTTATTTGTATAAAAAGCGCATTTTAATTTAATGCAGACGATAATACAGACAGACCGGGGTTAACACTAACAAAGTTCAATGGTTAAAGTTATCCCAGTTTATTTACATTCCAGAATTCCCCAAAACAGTATTTTACACACTCTGTGGTGTAGGTTTACTAATATCTTTTATATTTATTACAACTAGATATTCTGTAACGTTTATTTATCTTTGTCTTTACTAAATTCTCCTGTTTTCTTTAATCAGAGCTCCGCCCTGCAGGATTGGGGGGTCAGACGGATGACGGTTGGCCTTTTGGAGCTACTGGAGGAGCCTGAACAAGCTGTTGAGGGAGCTGTAGGAGGGATGACGTCACAGTGCAACAGCTTTAGAATGATGTTTGGTCAGGTCTACTGTATGTTCTGAACATGGAATTGCAAAACGTCTGATACTTTAGGGGGAAAACAAAGAATTAAACAGTTCCATCTTTAATATATATATTTTTTAATGATATTTTAATATAAAAGAACCAGATAGAGACTGATAAGCAGCTGGTGTTATCCGGGTGTTTTAATGACCTTTAAGCAAAAATTTAACATGTTTTTACCTGTTTTATACAAATTATTGTTTTACCTTTGACTAGTTTTGGAAGAATAAATTTAATTTTTAAAGTCATGTGTGCCTGTTTTAATTGTTGGGGGATTGTTTGTGTATTTAAAAATACATTTACTTAAACCAACAACTTCAATGTGCAAAAATGGGACCCGATGTTGTTTTAAATAGTCAAATAGTTAGGTTAATAAGAATGATAATAATAATAATTATTATTATTATTATTATTACTGGTTATAGAAACAAATTAAAACAACAGTTAAACACTTGATCATATGTATCTGTGCTAGTTTGTGACTATGTGACCCATAATAATTTTTTCTCAGTATAAAAGTTTTGGGGTTTTTTAAGAACTCCATTAAAAGAGCAAAGACAAACTTAGAAGGAGTGGAAGGTAAGAAACCTCAGTGGAGAATACTGACTGTGACATGGTGCTAATTGCTCTCTGTGTGTGTGTGTGTTTGGCGGGGGGAGGGGTACTTCAGACTTACTTGTCTCTGCCCAAATGTTTGTGTTAAAGCAACGGAGAAATGCCGGAGCGCGCGCACACACACCTCTCATCCACAAACGCTTTAACTGTTGTCTTGTAAATCGTTGATTAAACCTATGAACACAGCTGTTTAGCATCAGTCCTAAACACAAGCGCAGGGTATGTTTTTGTCCTTAATTAAAAGACACCAATATGTTAATAATTTACACAATGATAACATGTTGTTTATGTTTAATGTTTATTTTGCGGGAAAAGGTAATAAGCAATATTTAAAATAAAACAAACGAGGAAGTAAGTGTTTCATACATTAAGGTGCTGTGTATAACCAAGTGCCCCAACAGACATAGCAACAGTGTGGAGAGTGTGCGCGCTATGGGGGATTGGAAGGTGAACGAAGATAATCATTTACAAGACAAAAGACGTTCAGAGGTGTGTTATGCCCTAAAACGCCCCCCATTACGCAATCGCTATCTTCAAAGAAAAGCCGCCGCCCCTTTTCATTTCAATGCTATAGCGAGTGTTTTTTCTTTCCCTCCGCTCGGTTTTTTGAACACAGTTGCGTTCAGTAACACGATGGAACCAATTACCTAAACAGCAGCAACAACAACCATTATGATCACACTTTGTTGAATTTATATTGCTTAAATATTTCGCAGCTCTGTCCTCTTTGCATACGTGTTTATTTACTTCCTTTTCGCATCGCACGTAATGCACTCTAAAATCGACACTATCAAACTTGGAAATGATATAATATCAAATCAAACATCACGTTATTAAAATTAACGAATTTGTCACTACTCTTCTCTTATGCAGCACGGCTAAAAAGATAATAAAAATTACACCAAAGTGCTGCAGGTTTGGTGTCTGTAAGCTTTTCCTAATCAGAGTTACACGGGAGGCATTTTGTGGCTGCTCCGGTTACACTCTACTTAGATATTACACAAAGGAGAGTTAATTTTTGTTTTCTTCATCCTAGCTTAATTTCATCTCATGAAATAATAGTAAGTTTTGGAGTTTTGGTATGAGTATATCTCCCCAGCCAGTGTTGGGACAGGGTAGCATCGTGGCAGGATTGGTGTAACTTTTCTTATCTTTTTAGCCGTGCTGCGTAAGAGAAGAGTAGTGACAAATTCATTACTTTCGTTACTAGACATGGTCTATTTTGTCTGCAAGTGAAATACATCGATACGTTAATAATTTACACCACGATAACATTACTGCAGAAGGATCTAGAGACGTGACTTTGAGACGTTCACAGTATATTCAAACCGTAGACAGTGTTTATTTTGCAGAACATTACAAAACAGCCATGTCCAATAAAACAGTGCATCTTTAATAAGCCACATTGGTTTCGAGTCAGTAGTAAAATTAACGAAAGACTGAGAAGCCCCGTAAACTTGACCCTGACAATAATAGTCGATCTTATATATATATATATATATATATATATATATATATATATATATATATATATATATATATTTTTTTTTTTTAATGTTCGAATTAACGTTTCAGAGTAGCCTATATAATTTGTCTTGTCATCTGTTTACAGCGTTGGCTAATTTTGTAATTGAGACCCATGGGTTACATTGAAATATTTTTTATTAGTAGTAGTAAGCCAGGCTTTAGTAACCCTGAATAAATCACAATATAAGCCCTCTCTCGCGCACGCTCTCTCTCTCTCTCTCTCTCTCTCTCTCTCACACACACACACACACACACACACACACACACGTACACACACGAACAAGTAAAACATGAAATCGCGTAAAACCAAATGAAACTATGGCAAAAATATATAAGCAGTAAAAATTACAGTAGTATCCTGTAGGTGATCCCTGTCCTGATAACAGGCGCTGACCCTCTGGAACTGTTTAGTTCTGTTAGTATTGTGTTCAAGTGTGAATGTTTGTGGGGATTTAATCTGTTTCTGCAGCCGCATCTATTCACCGTAGTGATAAGTGATTAATGTCCCATCAGATCTGCTGGTTAAATGACTAAAGACATACTGATCCGTATGAACAGATATTTGTTCCAGATATTATGCGCCATTAATCGATTTGTTATGCCAATTTTTGACTATCAGCGAAAAAAACATCAGCGAAAACATCAAAAATATAACGAAAACAAACTCAAGCAGAAGTTAAATTTCAAGCTTTATTTTGCAGTAAAATATTATCTACCAGTGTATTAAAAGGAAATAGATAAAAACACCATAATGTAAAATACTGTACATAGCCCGCATTTGTATTCCGTACCTACAACGACTGGTATAGATAAATTACAGATGTTACCGTCTTTAAGTATTATTAAGGATGTCGTGAAAAATATTGCAATAAGTAGTTTTATTAATTAATTTAATCATTAATTAAAATAGCATAAGCATCATGGATTGTGTATTGAGTGATTTAAATCTGTTTTATGAATCGTTTTTTATCCCTCTTTTTTACCACATGATCTATTTATGAAACTATGTTGACGTAAGTTATGTTATATATATATTAAATATAGTAACCGGCTGCTTGGACACTGCAGTTAACTGAAGCAGTCAATGCTCCATCTGGCGGAATTATACAGCATTGCAACTATCTTTTTAGAAAGCGCATGGGGGCGTTTATGGGGTGGGGCATCGTTAACTACGTCATCGCGGGGGATCACATTCCGTGCACGGATCGATCATGGTCCTGTCACGGTCCTGTCATGGACCTATCATGCTCCAAGCGGCTGTTTGACGTGGCTCCCACTGTACATCCTTCTAAACGCAGGCTGAATTGTGAAAGCTGTTGTGTGCTGGTTTTTGGGCCAATGAGTAATATCTCTGTCTTGTCTGAGTTTAGTAAAAATAAGTTATTGGTCATCCAATCTTTTATGTCCTGGACACACTCTTAAATCTTTTATGTCCTGGACACACTGTTAATCTAGACAATTTAGGTATTTCGTCTGGTTTTGTTGAGATATATAATTGGGCATCATCAGCATAACAATGGAAACTAATCCCATGTCTTCTAATGATGTTACCCAGGGGAAGCATGTATATTGAGAACAGCAGAGGTCCTAAAACTGACCCTTGTGGGACCCCATATTTTACTGGAATTACACCAGACAGTTCTCCATTTAGATCGACAAAATGGTATCGATCAGACAGGTATGATCTAAACCATTTTAATGCCTGTCCCTGAATACCTATGTGATTTTGTAAGCGATCTATGAGAATGTTATGATCTATAGTGTTGAATGCAGCACTAAGATCAAGCAAGACTAGAATTGAGGTGTAGCCTTGGTCCGAAGCTAAAAACAAGTCGTTTGCAATCTTAACTAGTGCAGTTTCTGTGCTATGATGGGGCCTGAAACCTGATTGAAATTCTTCAAGGATGTTGTTTTCCTGCAAAAATGTGCATATTTGAGCTGATACTACTTTTTCTAATATTTTTTATATAAAGGGGAGGTTTGAAATCAGTCTATAATTTGTTATTTCATTTGCGTCCAAATTAAATTTTTTCAAAGCGGCTTAATAACTGTCAACTTGAAAGGTTTAGGGACGTGACCTAGATATAATAAAGAATTAATAATGTTTAAAAGTGGCTCTCCAACCGTATGCATCACTTCTTTCAAAAATCTGGTTGGGATTGGGTCTAACAGGCACGTTGCTGAATTAGCTGAGGTGATAAGTTTATAAAGCTCTTTCTGTCCTACACCTGTAAAGAACTGAAAAACTAAATGTGAAACTTTAGGCTGAACTAGATCATGAGATGCTATTAGGAGGTTGAACTTCCGTTATTTTCTTCCTTATGCTATCGATTTTTTCATTAAAGAAGTCCATAAAATCATCACTACTAAAATGTTGTGGAGTACTCTCTGCAGGCATCTTAGGTTTTGTTAGGCAGGCTACTGTACAAAATAAGAACGTCCTGACTGTCGTGCAGAGGAGGAGGAAGCGCGACGTCCTGACTGTCGTGCAGAGGAGGAGGAAGCGCGTCATCCTCAAAGCCAGGCGGTGGAGGAAGCACAATGCTCTCCAAGTCGCTCCCTGATTCCACACCTTCGCTGTCGAGCGGTGGTGGCGGAGAAGGAAGCGCAGCGTCCTCGCTGTCATGCAGAGGAGGAAGAAGCGCGTCGTCCTCACTGTCGAGCGGAGGAAGCGCGTTGTCCTCACTGTCGAGCAGAGGAAGCGCGAAGTCCTCTCTGTCGAGCAGAGGAAGCGCGAAGTCCTCGCTGTTGAAAAGAGGCGGAGGGGGAGGAAGAAAATCAGGTCCTGATGCGTGGTTCCCTGGAAGCTCAGGGCCTTCAGCGTGGCACTCATGAAGATTGGAGCCTTCTGCGTGGCTCCCATGAAAATTGCGCTGGGCGAGTAGTCCCTGAAGCTCGTCCACCTGCCTGCGCACGTTCCGTATGTGCCTGAGACTCTCCTCCGCTCGAAGCACATAGTCGTTATGCATCTGCTCGTCCTCCCAGCTCTGCTTCATTCCTCGTTCATTTTGCTCCCAGATCCTTTTGCGTGCTCGAATGGGCTCCCACCCCTTTGGCACTTGTGTGCCCCTCAAAGCTGTGTTGGACTGCCCGCCAACCATTCCTAAAGTCCACTCGCTCCAGCTCCATCCTCGCTGCTCCCCCCAAAAAAAACATTTAGGGGAGACAACTGCCAAAATGCCTACTTGACAGTATGTACAAACGTTCAATGTTCGACCCAGTTTCCCAGACTAATCAGCTCTTTACTGAAGATTTAACGACCTACCTCGGTTCAGGTGTGCTCCCGCATCACCTGACCAAGGTGCCTTCTGGAAAACTGAGTCAGCAAAACAAAAACTACAAGGGGCAAAACAGTGCCCTCTAGTGGCAATTCCTTACAGTTTTCTATATAGCCTTCTTTGTTTATGATATGTTGAAGCAAATCTAAACCAAAAGCTCTTTTCTTTAAGCCCTCAAAAATCTTTAATATAACATTCTTCCAAGAAAACAACCATCACACTAAACTTCAGTCAGGCTATTTATGATAATTAACTTAATTACTTTCCTCGGTTCAGGTGGGTGCTCCCCTCACCTGACCGAGGTGCAGTCTGGGACATAAGTCCAACTTAAACAAAACTATAAACAAATAATCAGAGGGCGTTTGGTGCCCTCTAGGCGTTAACCCTTACACACACCTTCTAATGAGACTATCTTTTGCTTTACACGAGCGCACAAACACATCTTATAAGAAACAGTACATGCACACTGTACACACACGCTTATAAACACAAACTAAAATATGTTTTATGCGCACACACACATGGTCACAGTGTTATGGTAAACAGTACACACCTGCAGGGATGTTGATTATACCAGTGAGAGACGCGCACTAGGACCCAGCAGGGGAGACGATTACTCACAATTCTGCAGCACAAAAGAGAAAAAAAACTTTGGCTCAGTTGTGATCATGTGACGCTCGGCATCAAAACAAGAAGCGCATGCGTGAAACATGATAAAACAAAAAAGTCTTGGTTTTAGAGTAAGTCAAAATTTATTAAAAATCTTTGCTCGTCTTGCAGAATACTCGCAAACCGCGTTACTCGGAATCCAAGGTTTCACTGTAATGTAAACACCCTGCAGTACGAAGCACTAAAAACCAAAAGCTTGGCCCTAAACCCAGTCCCCTCTGTCACCTGGTCCTGAGACTCATCAACACACTAACCCCTAACACACTGCAGTCTCAGAGCAGCACTGCTCACCACAGTCTAATCAGAATCAGCCAAATCACTGATTAGATGAGGAGAGTACTGGGACAGACACAAACCTAATCCAGACTACCCTGCTATCTGGCCCTAAAGAGAGAGTATGAATTGGCAGAGTATCTCTTCAGCAGCAGAGATATAAAACAGAGACAGATCCTGACAGTACAGTCTGAGTAAGCACAGTCTGGCTGTGGAGACGGCCAACACAAGAGAACCTGGCTGGCTAGAGAGCAGAGACTGTGTGCTCAGTGTACGAGCGTTGAGGTTGAGACAGAGCTGCACTTCCTACTTTACTGCTGAAAATATCAACATATAAGGAGATATATGAGATCATCACTCACAAAATCCATTTTTTTTTCCAAATTAACAGAAGGTGAAAAATGAGAATAATTTTAGGAGAAATCCACACTGCTACCTTTGCTAGATAATGTGAAATATTACTTAAGACAAAAAAAAAGAAGGTTTTTTAACACAGAAATGTTGGACTACTAAAAATTTGAATATGTACAACACGCAGTTTTAAAAATAATTACTGCAGCAATGCGGCATCTCATGGAGGTGATCAGTCTGCTGAGGGGTAATGGAAGCCCAGGTTGGTCTGATGGCGGCCCTCAGCTCTTCTGCGTTGTTGCGTCTGGTGTCTCGCATCTTCTTTGTAACAATTTCCCAGAGATTCTCTATGGGGTTTAGGTCGGGCAAGTTTGCTGGCCAATCAAGCACAGGTATACCATGGCCCTTAAACCAGGCAGTTTTGACAGTGTAGGCAGGTATCAAGTCCTACTACAAAATGAAATCAGCATTGCCAAAAAGCAGGTCAGCAGAGAGATTTTCTAATTTTACTAAGTGGAAAACTTCCTGGTAGACGCTGTGCTAACCTTGAACCTGATAAAAGACAGTGGGCTTGTTTTCAAAATCCTCTCAAGGCTGCGATTATCCTTATTGCTTGTGCACCTTTTTCTACCACAAATATCACAAATATCAGTGTGTAATATATATATATATATATATATATATATATACATACAGGTCCTTCTAAAAAAATTAGCATATTGTGATGAAGTTCATTATTTTCTGTAATGTACTGATAAACATTAGACTTTCATATATTTTAGATTCATTACACACAACTGAAGTAGTTCAAGCCTTTTATTGTTTTAATATTGATGATTTTGGCATACAGCTCATGAAAACCCAAAATTCCTATCTCAAAAAAATAGCATATCATGAAAATGTTCTCTAAACGAGCTATTAACCTAATCATCTGAATCAACTAATTAACTCTAAACACCTGCAAAAGATTCCTGAGGCTTTTAAAAACTTCCAGTCTGGTTCATTACTCAAAACCGCAATCATGAGTAAGACTGCCGACCTGACTGCTGTCCAGAAGGCCATCATTGACACCCTCAAGCAAGAGGGTAAAATACAGAAAAAAATTTCTGAACGAATAGGCTGTTCCCAGAGTGCTATATCATGGTACCTCAGTGGGAAGTCTGTGGGAAGGAAAAAGTGTGGCAGAAAACGCTGCACAACGAGAAGAGGTGACCGGACCCTGAGGAAGATTGTGGAGAAGGACTGATTCCAGACCTTGGGGGACCTGCGGAAGCAGTGGACTGAGTCTGGATAGAAATATTCAGAGCCACTGTGTACAGGCATGTGCAGGAAATGGGCTACAGGTGCCGCATTCCCCAGGTCAAGCCACTTTTGAACCAGAAACAGCGGCAGAAGCGCCTGACCTGGGCTCAGAGAAGCAGCACTGGACTGTTGCTCAGTGGTCCAAAGTACTTTTTTTCGGATGAAAGCAAATTTTGCATGTCATTCGGAAATCAAGGTGCCAGAGTCTGGAGAAAGACTGGGGAGAGGGAAATGCCAAAATGCCTGAAGTCCAGTGTCAAGTACCCACAGTCAGTGATGGTCTGGGGTGCCATGTCAGCTGCTGGTGTTGGTCCACTGTGTTTTATCAAGGGCAGGGTCAATGCAGCTAGCTATCAGGAGATTTTGGAGCACTTCATGCTTCCATCTGCTGAAATGCTTTATGGAGATGAAGATTTCCTTTTTCAGCACGACCTGGCACCTGCTCACAGTGCCAAAACCACTGGTAAATGGTTTACTGACCATGGTATTACTGTGCCCAATTGGACTCCCAACTCTCCTGACCTGAACCCCATAGAGAATCCGTGGGATATTGTGAAGAGTAAGTTGAGAGACGCAAGACCCAACACTCTGGATGAGCTTAAGGCAGCTATTGAAGCATCCTGGGCCTCCATAACACCTCAGCAGTGCCACAGGCTGATTGCCTCCATGCCACGCTACATTGAAGCAGTCATTTCTGCGAAAGGATTCCCGACCAAGTATTGAGTGCATAACTGAACATAATTATTTGAAGGTTGACTTTTTTTGTATTAATAACACTTTTCTTTTATTGGTCGGATGAAATATGCTAATTTTTTGGGATAGGAATTTGGGGGTTTCATGAGCTGTATGCCAAAATCATCAATATTAAAATAATTAAAAGGCTTGAACTACTTCAGTTGTGTGTAATGAATCTGAAATATATGAAAGTCTAATGTTTATTAGTACATTACAGAAAATAATGAACTTTATCACAATATGCTAATTTTTTGAGAAGGACTTGTATATATATTTCAGCCTAGCAGACTCATCCACTGTGGATGAGTCTGCTAGGCTGTTGAGGCAGTTGCTTTGTGATCAGGCAGCAAGCTGGAAACAATGTGTGTGAGAGAAATTAAAGCGAGATCCCACATGGTGCTCTTATGAGGAGCTGGTGGCAAAGGCTGAATGGCGTCCAAGGTGAAGATGCTGCCTGTACCGCATGTCAATGAGGGGTTTACAGCTGAGGAGTGAAGAGGTCGGCAGGGCAAGAACAATGCCTGCACTGCACATTAACAAGGGGCCGACAGTGCAAGGCAGAGAGGTGTTCACTGTCTAGTGCATTCAGTTCAGTTATATTGTGTTTCCAGATACAATAAATAAATTCTTGATGTAAACATTTACAGATTCAAAAATGTATTGCTTGATTAATATATAATAATTGTATTTATTTGTCTCCATTGAGCAAGCTGGAGGTAACAGTGACAAGGAAAACTCCACCAGGCTCATAAGGGAACCCATCCTAATTTAGATGATAATGGATAACGCAACCATCATTAAATCCTTTGTGTGTTCTGAGGTAAAATATATAGTAGGAAATGTATTTATGTTTTGTAGTTGTATAGCAGAAAATGTATTTATGAAATGTTTCAGGTAACATGAAGTCCATTTTGTTGAGTGCCTGCAGACATGGCAATTATGTTTGTATCAAATGCAGTTCAAAGCTTTCTAAGTGAGCCCTGTGGTCATGCTGATCCTAAGAGCTTCCAGCTTTTCTACAATACTAACAATCCTTACCAGGCTTTATCATGGTTTCCGCTTGGAAACTCAGATATGTATTAGCACAATTCTGCATTAGATTATACAGTATTCAAAATAACTGACCAACTAACTAAATAAATAAATAAACAAACATTAAAAAAAGGAAAGAAATCTTACTCCTGTAAAATTGATGTAAATTGGCATAGCTTTGTATAGGAGATGATTAAAGTTATGAACAGAATGATAAATCCTTTTGCAGGAAACTGATCATGAAAAGTCATTAATGATAATGAAGTCCAGTTGTTACATTATTTATTGGCTCAAACACTAATCAGCATAACAGTAGTTAAACATAAGAACTAGCCTAAGGTGAGACTGTTGCTGTACTCTCTCTTTTGTTTCAGAAGTTGTTTTATGCAGAGTAACAGTATATTAACTGTATAGTGCTCTCACATCAATCCTCGCTCTACAGCAAATCAAGGAATAGTCAAAAAATAAATAAATAAAATAGAATATATGAGAGCATCAGTAAACACTAATAAATACTAGTGCAGTACTTTGCAATAGTGCAAAAAAGAATAAAGAAAAAACTTCTATGTAATAATGTGCGAGTGGACTGGAAATTTTCAATGGATGTTTGCCTGCCCAGGTTGTTAAGATTAAGGTGATTTTGGTCAAGAGAAGTTATTGTAGGGCAAGTAGGTTCTCTCTGAGTGTCTGACAGATGTAGGGGAAGCAAGGTACAAGAGTCTTACAGTCTGTAAGAAAAAAAAGTCAAATGCAGGTTCTAGTTTTTAGGTCGTGTAATCTTTTTCTAGATTAGAGAAATGTAAAGCGATTATGGCAGAAATGGGAGCTCTCATCATCATGTTTCTGGCTCAGTGAAAGCAACTTTTTTCTGTAAATGTTCTGGAATGTAGGTAGAGGGGCTTAGATTATGTGCTCTGTGACTTGCTGCGTTGTGGTCTCACTTATGGTCATGACTGAAAGGACAATATTGCAAATACAACTGGCCGGAATAGGTTTTCTTTAAATAGCCAGAAGTGTAGCTGGCTTTTCTCTTAAAGATGGAATGAGAAGATTAGTCATCCATGAGAAACTCAAAGTACCACTAAAGAGCCACTGCTTTACTAGCTTTCCTTACCTCTTGTGCCTAACACAAAAGACCCATACTTTAATGCACAAAACCCGTACAGAAGTAATTAGGATTAGTCATAAAAAGATTGAGGTAAAAGACAGGTTAATAGTTGGACCACTTGGACAAGGAATTGACCTCTTCAACAATTAAATAAATTCAATTTGTTTATCATCCTTATTTATCCTATATACCGCCATACCTGTATAGGGTCATGGGTGGCCTGCAGCCTATGCCAAGATACTTTTTGACTTTAACAGAATAATATAAATATGAGGATGTTTATATGTATATACATAAATATAAATAAAAGCAGCCAGAGATATATTAATGTTAATTAATATTTAATTCTTTATATGTCAAAAGTAGTATTTTAAAATCAATGCAAAATTTCACATGGAGCCAATGCAGTGAGGATAAGATAGGGGTGAGGGGCTCGTATCTTTAATTCTGGACTAACTGAAGCCTGTTTATGCACCTAGTTAAACAACCAGACAGTAAGGCATTACAATAGTCCAACCTAGAGGTGATAAAAGCATGAACTAGTTTTTCTACATCGTTTAGTGACGATATATTTCTAAACTAGGCAATATTTCAGAGGTGAAAGAATGCTATCCTGGTAATATTATCTACATGTGATTCAAATGTAAAATTGGAATCTATAATCAAACCAAAGTATTTTACTGTTGCACTTGATGGACCAGAAAGGCCATCTAAAATTTTACTTCTAGCTGTATCTGGTCCTATGACTAGAACTTGTGTCTTATAATGATAAAGCAGAAGGAAGGTAATTACGTACATGCGGCAAATGTCTCGGGTTACTTTGCTGTAAGCCTGTTCCCTGAAAAAGTGGAAACGAGATACTGCGTGAAAATGCTATGGGAACATCTTTCTATGTTGCCGGTTGTGAAGCCAAACATGTGTGTATCAAACATGCCAAATTTTGGCATATATAACCTTGGTCAGGTGACGTCATCTGATGAAGTGCACCTGCAGGTTATAAATAGGAGTGAACCGGAACATTCCTCAGATCAATTTTGTCTGAAAGGACGTCCAGTCATGCAAGCAGTGCGGCATTGGAGTGCAGCATCTCATTCCCACTTTTTCAGGGAACAGGGTTACATCAAAGTAACCCGAGACGTTACCCTTCAAAAGCTACACTCGATGCTGTGTAAAAATGCTATGGGAAGGAGAATACCAATGCCGCCGCACTGCAAGTGTCTGGACCCCCAAGGTTGTGTAGCGTGTGTGCACAAAGGCCAAGGAGGTCTCAGAGCTAGCTCTGGGAGGCTGACTCAAGGACCCATGAACCCGGAGTAACATGAACATCCAAACTACAGAATCTGACAAATGTGTGTGGAGAGGACCAACCTACCAAACACACTTGCTGCAGGGGAACACCTCTTGCCAGCGCAATAGATGAGGCAATCCCCCTGGATGAATGAGCCCTGTATCCTAGAGGCGAAGTGTGACCACACGCCTCGTAGGCTAGGGCAATAACATCTGCCACCCGATGTGGGAGCATTTGGCATAAAAAAAGGCTGCTTTGACTTACGCCACTGGCTAGTGCAATGGACGTAAATCTAAAGAGTGCGTACTGAAGACAGTAAGTGAAACCTTTCCTGCTCCGAAGCTGTAAAAGTGCGTCCTGAGCAGGAATGCGGAAGTGCGAAGAGCCGGCAAGTGAGCTTTGTGCGCAGCACAACTTGTGCAGGGTTGCAGAGACGTGGAGAGCCGGCAAGTTAATGGAGAAGTCGCACAGGTTGGTGGCTGGTTTTGCGAAGCTTATTCGTGGTCGAAGGCGAGCGGGGTTCAGACCCAGAAAGACGAGGGAAAGTCCGTGATCCGAATTCGTAGTCGTTGAGGCAAATCCAAAGGTCAATAACAAAATCCATGAGCGTGGAACCTAAACGTGAGGCAATAGCGAGGTTGATAAAAACAAAGCATGGTCGGTAACAGGTAGTCAAGACATGGAATAAACGCTGGAAAATTGGGCTATGAAAGGCACACAATAATCTGGCGACGTGCTGGTGTCATGGTGTGGTTTAAATAGGCATGATAGGTGATTACTGATAGTGTACTGGTGCGCTAACTTATTCAAGCAGCGCGAGCACAGTCCGCTCCAGCGATTATGTACGAGACTACCGTAGTGTTGTCCACCCGCACTAGGACATGGTAGCCTCAACTGCTGGAGGAGGTGTTCAGAGCCAAAATAAAGCCATCAGTTCAGGGCAACTGGTGTGCCACGTGAGAAGATGGCCTCTCCAGCTCCCTTGGGCTGGACGGCCATCTAAGGACCACACCCCAGCCCGTGAGGGAAGCGTTTGTCATAAGTGTCTCCTGATGACAAAAACGCACATAGAGTCGGACCCAAAGTCAGAAACCGGGGTCTGAACCACATAGAAAGGGTACGAAGCCACCTGATGCGTAACTCGTATTTGCCTCCGGGGACTGACCCCTGAGTAAATCCCCTGGCTTTTAGCCACAAATGAAACGATCTCATGTGCAGAAGGCCAGAGGTTTTACCATGGATGCAGCTGCCAGGAGACCTAAAAATCTCTGAAAGTGGTGAACAGTCACTTTCTGGCCTAGCTTGGTTTCCTTCATTGAAAATGGATTCGACACGCACAGGAGACACCTGTGCCTGCATTGCTATCGAATTCCATGTGACACCCAAATATGTTGAGTTCTGAGCAGGAAAGAGAACGCTTTCATGGCGTTGAGTCTCAATCCTAAAGAATCAAGATGAGCTAGCTTCTGCGACTGAGCCAGAATCAGCCAGTTGCCTATGTTGTACAAAATACGGATGCATTTTGTATATGTGCGGATGACAGAGCTAAGCCAAATGGAAGGACCCGATAATGGTAAGCTTCGCCCACAAAAGCAAACCTCAGGAACTTCCTGTGTTGTGGCAATACTTCTATGTTCAATTTAATTCAATTCAATTTTATTTATATAACACTTTTAACAATGGTCATTGTCTCAAAGCAGCTTCACAAAAATGAAAGAAATTAATTTAAAAAATAATAATAATAATAAAAAAATAATAATAATAAATTGTGTATGTGTGAGAAAAATGTGTCTAGATAATAATGAGATGAATGAATTAAATGTCTCTGATGAGCAAGCCAAGGGTGACGGTGACAGTAGCAAGGAAAAACTCCCTGAGATGGCAATAGGAAGAAACCTTGAGAGGAACCAGACTCAACAGGGAACCCATCCTCATTTAGGTGATAACAAATAGAGATGATATAACATCATGTGTGTTATGCAGCTGAAAGTACAATATAACAGAAATTCTTTAAATAAACATGAAATCCAGTTGATCATAGGGATGAGTCAGTAGGTGCAAAGGGCAGAGGGGGTCTGGATCACTGGGAGCACAGGAGCAGGATGTGTAGCTCCAACCATCATGAAGCAAAATCCAGCTAAAGCTGGTCCTTCTTTGGATGCCTCAGGATCCTCGCAGGGTTGGCCTTTGTCTACTGAAGCTGGTACAATCTCCAGATGCTTAGGGATGGGTAGAAAATTACAGAACAGATGGAGAGAATTAGCGTAGTTGCCATTCAGGATAGATGTACTGAAGTATGAAATTATGGGATGAGTTACGCGTATGCCAGATTAAAGATATGCGTCTTGAGTCTACTTTCAAACTGGGAAATTGTGTCTGCTCCCCGAACACTGTCTGGAAGGCTATTCCAAAGCTTTGGAGCTAAATATGAAAAAGCCCTACCCCCTTTTGTAGATTTTAAAATTCTGGGAATTACAAGAAGTCCAGGGTTTTGGGATCTTTAGGAGTGTGGTGAATTGTAGCGTATCAGAAGACTGGTTAGGTATGTGGGAGCTAAACCATTTAAAGCCTTGTATGTAAGTAATACTATTTTTTTTATTAATTCTAAACTGAACAGGTAGCCAGTGCAGGGATGATAATATTGGTGTTATATGATCATATTTTCTGGATCTAGTGAGAACCCTGGCGGCTGTATTTTGGACTTACTGAAGCTTGTTTATTGAGGATGCAGGACAACCACCTAGTAATGCATTACAATAGTCCAGTCTGGAGGTCATGAATGCATGAACTAGCTTTTCTGCATCAGATACAGATAAGATGCTCCTAAGGTTGGCAATATTTCTAAGATGGAAAAAGGCTGTTTTTGTGATATTGGAAATATAATTTTCAAAGAAAAAGTTACTGTCTAATATTACGCCCAGGTCTTTTACTGTTGAGCTAGCAGTAATAGTGCATCCTTCTAAACGCAAGCTGAATCGTAAAAGCTGTTGTGTGCTGGTTTTTGGGCCGATGAGTAATATCTCTGTATTGTCTGAGTTTAGTAAAAGAAATTACGTCTGGTTTTGTTGAGATATATAATTGGGTATTATCGGCATAACAATGGAAACTAATCCTATATCTTCTAATGATGTTACCCAAGGGAAGCATGTATATTGAGAACAGCAGAGGTCCTAAAACTGACCCTTGTGGGACCCCATATTTCACTGGCATTACACCAGACGGTTCTTCATTTAGATCTACAAAATGGTATCGATCAGACAGGTATGATCTAAACCATTTTAATGCCTGTCCCTGAATACCTATGTGATTTTGTAAGCGATCTATGAGAATATTATGATCTATAGTGTCGAATGCAGCACTAAGATCAGGCAAGACTAGTATTGAGATGCAGCCTTGGTCCAAAGTTAAAAATAAGTCTTTTGCAATCTTAACTAGTGCAGTTTCTGTACTATGATGGGGCCTGAAACCTGACTGAAATTCTTCAAGGATGTTGTTTTCCTGCAAGAATGTGCATATTTGAGCTGATACTACTTTTTCTAATATTTTTGATATAAAGGGAAGGTTTGAAATCGGTCTATTATTTGTTATATTTGTATTCGTCCAAATTAGATTTTTAAAGAAGCGGTTTAATAACTGCCAACTTGAAATGTTTAGGAACGTGACCTAGATCTAATGCGGAATTAATAATGTTTATAAGTGGCTCTCCAACCGTATGCATCACTTCTTTTAAAAATCTGGTTGGGATTGGGTCTAACAGGCACGTTGTTGATTTAGCAATAGGTCTGGTAGCAGATGTCCAAAATATTTAAGAAAATTGACAAATGGCACGGGGGTCTGTACACGGTGGTCATTGTAAAAAATAAAGCAAGGATTTATTATGTATTTTATTGAGTGCAACATTAATGATTAGCACTTCAAATGAGTTAAACCTGGGCCTTATTTTCTAAGTAACAGTGAGTACATCATTGTAGATAGTGGCGACACCACCACCGCGACCAGTTCGATGGGGCTCGTGCTAATAAAAATATCCTGACGGAGTAGACTCATTCAGACCAATATATTCATTTGGGTCAAGCCAGGTTTCGTGAGGCAGAGGCAGAGGCAGATATGATTTCATTAACAATAAGTGCTTTAGGTGCAAGGGATCTAATGTTGAGAAGTCCAAACCTTAGAGGTAGATTTCGAGTACTTATTTGGCCTTTTTCTGGTTTAATGGTTACCAGATTGTTTCGGCTGGATTTAACGAATTTATTCTTTTTTTTCACTATTCGGGGAACAGACACAATTTCTATAGGACAAGCTATGTGTGTGCATCTATTAGTATGGTGAGTTGTATTGTGGCTAATATCTAAAGAATCTAAGGTATGACTTACCGCCAGTCAGATGGTTCGTGGTATCCTGGAGATGTCAGAGAGGACCGCTGCTCCAGCTCTGCTAGGGTGCAGGCCATCAGTGTGGTAGAGCCTAGGATGCTCCCAGAAAACATTCCAGTTATCAACAAAGGGTAATCTATGTTGTTGACACCAAGATTGTAACCTTTCATTAAAGGCAAATAATCTACTGAACCTCTCGATTCCTCGCTGAAATGTCGGAAGCGGTCTCGAATGTTCTTCCTCAGGACGATGGAGTCTCCAATGACCAGCGCGTTGTGTACCGCCTTGCGGAGAGAAGCGAAGTGGTTTGGGTCGCGTTCTCAAAGACGGGTGGTGGCGGAGAAGGAGAGGTCCTCGCCCGGGGCTAGGCACGCGTTTTCCGCTGCTGCAGTATCCAGGCCTCGTGGTATCTTGGCGACATGGTAAAGGAAACCTGGGCGGGCTGCGTCCTTGGTGCGTTGGACCTGGGCAGAGAAACATGCGGGGTTGAGGTTGTGGGAGAATTTTCACGCCAAACTTACCTGGGACAGGTGAGCGTCGGTCCGCGATCAGCATCACCTGTAGGTCGCGGATCAGCTTCTCCACGGCCTCCAGCTCCAAATCCACTGAGTGCAGCTCCACTGTCTCCTCACCTACACACGGAGGCAGAAACACAACCAACATGCTGTATAGAAATGGAGATAACTGGTGTGAAAGAGCGTAAACAAACTTGTGATAGCCAGGCTATCAGGCTAGCGATGCTAATGCGGGTTAAAAGCGGTGTGCTGCAAAACAATTAAAACTTAACGATATAACACGCGTTTCGAGTGAATATATTATAAGATAGTATAAAATACATATCTTTATGTTTACTCTTTGTAAGAGGACAAAAAAGTTGAAAAATTGGTCAGTCTGGTGAAGCTCTGAAAAAAGCAGCTGAAGGGTCTCTCTCTCTCTCTCTTTCTCGTTCCAGCACTTCCAGCCAAGCCACATGTGAAAATATGCATCCTTCAGATCGATTGTCACAAACCAATCTCTTGGTTGGATTTGTGAAACAATGATTTTGACAGTCAACATTTTAAACCTGTAATTTTTAAGATAGCGGTTCAGCCCGCAAAGATCTAAAATTGGATGCAGCCCCCCATCTCTCTTGGAAACAAGAAAATACAGACTGTAGTAGCCTGACTCTCTGTCTGGTAGTGGAACATGTTCTGTTGCCCCTTTTCCCAGCAACATCTGCAATTCGAGAGTCAGCAGATGTACCCCTCTCGGTTTCACGAAAGTGGAGACCACGCCGTTAAAAAACGCGGAGGGCGATGTGCGAACTGGGTACTGTAACCCTTCTCTACAG
The DNA here is from genome assembly GCF_024256425.1 of Clarias gariepinus. Classification (NCBI taxonomy): domain Eukaryota; kingdom Metazoa; phylum Chordata; class Actinopteri; order Siluriformes; family Clariidae; genus Clarias; species Clarias gariepinus. Next base: position 40,814,653 of record NC_071106.1, read on the forward strand.
TCCTTAATACCCAAGGAGATACACCTGGCAGTAGCTTTCAAGCTGTCAGTTTCTCCAAAAGGGGCATAAGTTCTAGCACTTCGGATCGACGGGGGGGGGGGGGTAGTTTGGCATCCTGGACTACGGCAGGAGATTACCGAAAAGCTAACCTCATGTTGAAGACCGGTGTTGCCCAAAATACCAGTGGCGGTGGACCATGAACATACGGCTTGTGAAGGGCAGCGATTCGTACCTCAGTCTTTACGAGGGGGTGTGCGGCTGCTAACGCTCTCAGTCTGCGCCTCTCATCTGGCAAGAGTCGGACCAGGTCGAGACTGGGTGGCCGGCAATCCCTATTAATGAGCACGGACGAGGAAGAAATTTTCCGAAGGCCTTTATGTATAATGTCGCCTCCCTGAACCTGGTGGCGACACAATTAATGACGTCACCCCACAGGCCAGAGGGCGAGATGGGGGCATCAAGGAGGAACGCACGATTCTTATCCTTGATGCCCGTAAGGTTTAGCCTCTCTGCGGAAACCAGGGAAGCCATAGAATGGCCGATAGCAGGAGATGCCTGCTTGGTTGCATGGAGAGACAGGTCTATAAGCTGTAATCAGCTCAGCGTAATTATAAAAATGTTGTATCATCCACAGCGCCACCAGTGCTCGTTATAACCTGCAGGGGCACTTCATCAGATGACGTCACATGACTGAGGTTATACAGTATATGCCAAAATTTGGCGTGTTTGATACACACATGCTTTACAACCGACAACAGAGAAAGATGTTCCCATAGCGTTTTCATGCAGCATCGAATGTAGCTTTTGAAATGGAACTGACAGGTGGCATTGTTGTTTTTACAAACTACCTCTGCTCACTCTGATCTTTTAGCAGATCAGCCTGGTACTGCCATGGTGTGCAGAGAAGCATCAGCCTGACCTGCTGCCTGAAATGCATTTCCCAACAAGGCAGATGAAAGTCTACATGGCTTGGAGGGAAGTCTTGGCTTTTTCAGGGAAGATGATGTCCCAGGAGAGTGATAGCCCGCTTGCATCTCTTCTATCTGAGGCATCATCATATAACCCCGTGCTTCCACATCAACGTTATTCAAGTAAATCGAAGTCAATTGCACGAAAACACGGGATGAATAAGGCTTGCTCCAAGAGCGAGTTAACTCGCTGTGGAGGTTGCTAAAGAAAGGGAGAGAGTGACGTTGACGCTCCGCCCCCCGGCCACCTGACAGAAATCTGTCGTCTAATTTAGAGCGTTTGTGAAAAGCTTGCTCCTGCGGCCAGTCAATATGCAGCTGCTCGGCTGCGCGTGTTATTACTTCAAGCAGCTCCTCAAACTCTCTGTCATCAGAGGACGGTTCTGAGAGAACTAATTCTATATCTGCAGAAGCAAAGGAGGAGGTCTCTCCTGCACAATCATGAAAAGCGCCGAGGTGCGATCCCGAGGTGGACGGATAAACTTCCCAATCAGGAGAGAGTGCGAGAGGCCCAGGAATGTGCCGTGGCTCGTAGTTTCTCTTTAAAGAAAGCGAGCTGCGTGCGAAGCACCTTTATTAAAAGAAGGGTCACAGTGCTCACACTCTCCTTAAAGCGCAAGGAGAGCGTGATCTTCACCCAAACACTGAAAACAAAAAGTATGGAGATCGCCCTCCGATAGGATTCTATCACACGGAGGAACACATCTCGTTTGAAACTCAGCTATCTTACCGGTGAGTCAAACTCTCTTTGTTCTTTGTTTTGCTTGCACACACACAATATGTCCTAAGATCTGAGGAATGTTCCGATTCACTCCTATTTATAACCTGCAGGTGCGCTTCATCAGATGACGTCACCTGACTGAGGTTATACAGTATATGCCAAAATTTGGCGTGTTTGATACACACATGCTTCACAACCGGCAACAGAGAAAGAGGTTCCCATAGCGTTTTCATGCAGCATCGAGTGTAGCTTTTGAAACAGAACTAACAGGTGGCATTGTTGTTTTTACAAACTGCCTCTGCTCACTTTTCATCTTTAGAGGTAAGAATAGGGCAGAATTTTACTTTATTTATTTATTTACATTTTACTACTTTCTTTGCAAGCAAAACAAACATTCTTTTTTCAGGTTCACGTTCTTTCCAAAATCATTTTGATCAGGTTATGACAGGCCTACACAGCTATATTATAGGGACTTTTAACAATTGTTATTGGAGCAGTCCTGTCAGATTAATATTTTAAACTGAGTTACGCTAATAAGAATTCTTTATTACACATGCCGCAATGGTTTAAAATCCAAAGAGCGGCAAAGATTCAGGCAGCCATGTTTGTAGTCAGTGATGCATGTTGCGAAATGGAATTTTGGGCCTTGTTTTGGTTTGCAGAGAACTTGCACACACACACAACATCTTACCTCATTCCGTTCCCGTAATTCAATTCAATTAAATTTTATTTGTATAGCGCTTTTAGCAATTTTCATTGCCGCAAAGCAGCTTTACATAGTCAAAAGAATTATTTAGGTTTGTATGAAATGTGAATTTGTATGAATCAAAATGGTCAGTTTGTCCCTGGTGAGCAAGCCGAGGGCGACAGTGGCAAGAAAAAACTCCCTGAGATGGTAATAGGAAGAAACCTTAAGAGGAACCAGACTCAACAGGGAACCCATCCTCATTTGGGTGAAACAGAAAGCAGTAAATGATCTGCATTTATACAGTGTGTAGGGTGGGAGGCAGTTCAGCTATAATAGCTGATGTTAATTGATGTTAATATGGAGTCCAGGTAGTTATTGAAGACCCAGGTAGACTTGTAAGAAGTTCCAGTCATGAACTATCGAACTGTCAAGTCCCCAGAGAAACAGTTGCCAACACCAGTCAAGGCCAGAACCATTTTCTAGGTAGAGAGAATCATTCCCAGACACCAGACGCATCCCAGAGAGACACACGGGGCATCCATGTGACGAGATCTTCAGCCAGAAGCGGGGCACCAGGATGGGTCAGACAGGTCCGGAGGGCAGAGGGAGTCTGGATCACTGGCAGCTCAGGAACGACATGTGTAGCTCGACAGAGAGAGAGAGAAAGAGTGAAAGGGGGGGACAGGAGGAGAGAGGAAAAAGAAAGAGGGGGGAAAGAGAAGAAGAGGAGAGATGGCAGTTAGGTATGGTAATCCCCTGCTGAGGCGATGTGGGTGCACACGCACTCCATTTGCATACTGGTTTCACATACATGCAAACATATTCACTCCATTTCCTTTTCCCAACAGTGATTCAAACCGTGCATAACACATTTTTGAAGCTGTTTATTGTTTTATTTCGTAAATGATTTCCTGTGTTCAGGGTTTGTTAGTGTCTGAATAGTCGGTCTTCCTTGTTGCTTTCCCCCCATCGTCCGGCCAACCCAAGCGACACCTAGCGGCCTGGCTATATAATGCTAGAGTGTTTCCATTTATGCGCAGACGGTGTGTGTGTGTGTGTGTGTGTGTGTGCCTGTTTGGGCCTCACGTTATGTGTGTGGCAGCGTAATTTGACACCATGCCAGTTCACAAACACACACACGCTAAAAGTGAGAGAGAGAAAAAGAGTGTGTGAACTGGCACTAATGAGACTTTCTTTACATGCGCGCACACACACGTGTGTTATAAGAAACAGTACACGTGCGCTGTAAACACAAGATAAAGATGTTTTACACACACAAAGTGTGTAAAATAGTAAACAGTAATAGTAAACAGTACACAAGTGCACGGATGTTAATTATACCAGTAAGAGACGCGCACTAAGACTCAGCAAGGGAGATGATAACCAGCAATTTCGCAGCGCAAGAGAGAGAAAAACCGTTGGCTCAGTTGTGGTCACATGACGCTCGGCGTCAAAACAAGAAGCGCATGCGTGATACATACGGCTAGAAGTAAAATTTTAGATCACACTGTAATTTAAATAGCCTTTCTGTTCCATCAATTGCGACAGTAAAATACCTCGGTGTGATTATAGATTCCACACTTTCATTTGTAGCTCATGTAGATAATATTACCAGGATAGCATTCTTTCACCTCATAAGTATTTCCAAGATAGGAAATATATTGTCGCTTTTATTACCTCTAGGTTGGACTATTGTAATGCCTTACTGTCTGGTTGTTCAACTACAACAAGGTGCATAAACAGGCTTCAGCTAGTCCAGAATGCAGCAGCGAGAGTCCTCACTAGAACCAAAAGATATGAGCACATCACCCCTATTTTATCTTTAGTGCATTGGCTTCCTGTGAAATTTCGCATTGATTTTAAAATACTACTCTTGACATATCAAGCAATAAATGGTCTCACGCCACAGTATCTAAGTAAACTGCTAGTGTCTTCTGTACGTGCATGTTATTCACAAGTTCTGACGCGTGTCCTTTTTGTTACACAGTGTCACTCACGACTCCAGACGTTTGGTTGATTTCTTTGTCTCTTGTTTATTTTCAACATCAAAGTACAACGGTTGTTACAGTTTCTTGCATAAATCCACTGTAGTCACGACAAGTCGCTTGCTGTGTTCTGCAGCTTCAATAGATTACAGTTACAACAATTCATTTTACTGTATCCTTTTAGCTTACTGTCTCACTGTCAAAAGCTTGTGTTCTCCGCACCTTTCTGTATCTTTCCGTGTCTTAACAACTGAACAACTAACGTGCGTGATAGACATGCAGCTACATAACTGTGAGATGATGTCACAGAACAACTCATGAAATTATGTCACAATACAAATTATGAGTATGATACTTAATGCTTGATGCTTAACCAATAGACTGAAATAAAATGAACACAACAACAAATCACAAGAATGAAATATGGCCCTTACATTTCCAGCCCCTAATTGGCAGGCAGGAAGACTGACAATTACACACATTTTTGTTTTTTGTTGTTGTTTTTTTTACCATAGGGCCACAAAATTTACTATTAGGTTAAAATTTTATTTTAAACATTTGTTAACGGTTTAACTTAAGGTATTCATATCGTTGCGTACCAAATGAAAGAAACATAACTACTTTATAAGATAATTAACAGTCCATTTCACATATGAGGCACAGCTTATCGATGGGTCTTTCCAGGGTACTGGTTTTAGTTTTGACCAGCACACGTCTCACAAGTCCTTTTTTATCAGGGAACACTTTCATGATCCGTCCGATGACCCATGAATTTCTTGGAGAAGACTCGTCAATTATTAGAAGTATGTCTCCGATCGTGAGGTTTTTTTCTCACTTGAGACCATTTCTGTCGCTCCTGAAGCAAGGCAAGTATTCACGCACCCATCGCTTCCAGAATAAGTCGGCAAGGTATTGAATTTGCTTCCACTTGTGACGTACGTTAATGTCCTCTTTTTTGAAAAGTCCAGGAGGCAAGTTTGGCTGTTTTTCATCAGCAGCAGGTGGTTAGGTGTCAGGGGCTCCAGGTCTGTGGGATCGTCCGTAGCAGTGGTAAGGCGACGGTCATTCATTATAGCTTCCACCTCACACAGGAATGTATGCAAGCTATCATTGTTTAGTGTTTGTTTCTTTAGTACGGACCTCAAGATTTTTTTAACTGATCCTATCTGCCTTTCCCATATTCCACCGAAGTGAGACCCAGCAGGAGGATTAAATATCCATTGTATCCCCTTTTGCATGAGGACGCCTTGAATTTTTGACTAATTCCACTGTTGGATAGCTTTACGCAATTCAGTCTTAGCACCTATAAAGTTTGTCCCATTATCACTTCTCATAACTGACACTTGGCCTCTCCTGCACATGAAGCGTCGAATAGCATTTAAGCTTTAGTCTGTATCTAATGACTGCGCAATTTCAATGTGCACGGCTCTTGTTGTCAGACAAGTAAACACTACGCCATATCTTTTAACATTACTTCTACCCCGTTTGACCTCGAAGGGTCCAAAATAGTCTACCCCTACGTTAGTGAACGGTGGGTGATCTGGTGTTATTCTGTCACGTGGCAGTTCTGACATTTTTTGTTCACTAGTCTTTGCTCTGATCTTTCTACATGTCGCACAACTGGACAGAAATTTTCTTACAAGGGAATTTGCAGTCGGAATTCAGTGTTTCTGCCGCAATTTTGAAAGCATATAATTCCTTCCACAATGTCCAACCTGTTCGTGAATGTCTCTTAAGATTAAAGTTGTAATGTGTGAGTCTTTGGGTATAATGACTGGGTGTTTTACATGCTCAGGCATTGCAGACCTACCAAGAAGTCCTCCGACTCTTAGCACTCCGTCCTGCAGTACTGGGTCTAGTTTGAAAAAACAAGTGTTTCTTTTTACGGATGCATTACCCTTTTGTAACATGAAAATTCGTCTTTGAATTTTTGGTTTTGAACGAACTTAATGACTTCATTTTCTGCCATTGTTAAGTCCTTAATTGTTAGAGACCTAGAGTTTTCTGTTACTGGGTTATTTACCTGTCCCTTAATCTTTTTTGTTCTCTGTTTAAGCATGTCCTTAATGCAAAGAATCCAGGCAACGGATCTTTTCAACTTGTACCAGTCAGAGTGATAGTTAATCAATTTACTCACGGCATCTGTGCTCTCTGTAGTCTTTACGAGATTCACTAAAGCTGAATGCTTGATCTCACTTTTAGCTCATGTATAAAATTTTACCAGGATAACATTCTTTCACCTCATAAGTATTTCCAAGATAGGAAATATATTGTCGCTTTTATCACCTCTAGGTTGGACTATTGTAATGCCTTACTGTCTGGTTGTTCAACTACAACAAGGTGCATAAACAAGCTTCAGCTAGTCCAGAATGCAGCAGCGAGAGTCCTCACTAGAACCAAAAGATATGAGCATATCACCCCTATCTTATCTTTAGTGAATTGGCTTCCTGTGAAATTTCGCATTGATTTTAAAATACTACTCTTGACATATTAAGCATTTAATGGTCTCGCGCCACAGTATCTAAGTAAACTGCTAGTGTCTTTATTCCGCCACGCCTACTTCGATCAAAGGATGCAGGCTGCTTGTCAGTACCGTGTGTTATGAAAACTACAGATGGGGGCAGAGCTTTTTCTTACAAAGCCCCAAAGTTATAGAATAGTCTTCCAAATAGTGTTCGGGACTCAGACACAGTCTCAGTGTTTAAGTCCAGGCTAAAAACTTATTTATTTAATCAAGCATTTTTATAAAAGGTGCAGGTAAAGGTGCAGATCTGGGGGACTCATGGACGTAGAGTATTATGGTGAACTGGTATGTTTAAATGCTGTCTTCCCCATTCTCATTGATCACTCAGGTTTGTTGACGGTGAGGTAATTGTTTGCTTTAAATCCCAGGAAGCCCTAATGTTTGTGTTTTCTTCTGACTGAACCATCCTGGTGCCCTGCCTCTGCTTGGAGATTTCGTCACATGGATGCCCCATGTTTCTCTTTGGGATGCGTTTGGTGTCTGGGGATTGTTTTTCTCTACCTAGAAGATAGTTCTGGCCTTGACTGGTGTTGGCAGCTGTTTTTTTTGAGGACTTGACAGTTTGATAGTTCAGGACTGGAACTTCTTACAAGTCACCTGCCACCTAACACACAGTATGAATGCAGATCAATTCCTGCTCTCTGCTTTACCCAAATGAGCAGGGGTTGAGTCTGGCTCCTCACAAGGTTTCTTCCTATTACATCTCAGGGAGTTTTTCCTTGCCACTGTTGCCCTCGGCTTGCTCACCAGGGACTGTCTGACCATTTTCATTCGTACACATTTACATTCCATACAAACTTAAATAATTCTTTTGATTGTGTAAAGCTGCTTTGCGACAATGGCAATTGTAAAGAGCACTATATAAATAAAAAAGTAATTGAATTAAATACATGATACTCAGTGCTTGTAAACAAAGACTTGCTCGTTTTTCAAGTCAAAATTTATTAAAAATCTTTGCTCGTCTTGCAGAACACTTTATGAATAAATCAAAACTTTTTCACTTAACATCTCTGCAAGTATTGCCATCATTTTTAAATTAACTGTTTTCTTCTTTTTGGTGTCGGATAACACTTTGCCTGACGTTAAAAACCCGTTGTCTAACAGTTAGTGTCAGAAGTGGGATGGCTATTTGCAAGACGGTGAGGAGAGGCAGAAAGCCTAGAGTGGGGCAATCCAAAACTATGGCTGGGAAGAATGTGGCCTGGAAATCTGTTGAGGAGGAGAGAGACTTTTTTCCCCAAGTCTCACCCTAAGACTGACCCGTCTCTCCTGCAGCATCATCTGGAGGTGGCATGTATGCTGTGGTGCATGACTTCCTAAGCACTCAAGAGCAGAGAGCGCAGCGTTATCTTCTGGACCTATAGAGTCTACAGAAGTCAATTCTGCAAGCTGTTCGGCTTGCTGAGGGGTTGAATGACATCAAGAGCCTGCGGATGGAGCTCCTAACACCAGCTCAGCAGAGCAGAACAGCTTACCTAAGAGACCGATACACACCAACCGACATGGAGCCCAGCAACCAGCCGACGCTATGAACAGAGCCAAAGTTGCCAGTCTTCCAGCAGGGGAAGGACATTGAAAACTTCTTGCATCGTTTTGAGCATCTGGCTAAAACCTGGAGGTTGCCAGAGAATAAGTGGAGCTATCATCTTGTTCCACTGTTACCCGGGCAGGCACTGGAGGCATTCCTGGCTATAGATAAAGACCGAGTAGAGATCTACGCTGACTTGAAAAAGCATTCTTGGAAAAGTTTAACATCTTTCCAGAGACCTATCGTCAGTAGCTTTGTGCTATTTCCACTCCAGCTGGGAAGTCACAGACTGAAACTTACCATCGGCTGCGGAACTTGTAGCGTCTTTGGGTGAGGCCTGAGCTGCACACAAAGGAGGAGATTGATGAGATAATAGTCATGGAACAGTGGCTTCATATTCTTCCCTATGAGATCCGAGTGTGGGTGAAGGAACATGAGCCAACAACTGGACTTGATGCTGCTAAACTGGCTCAGCAGTACATTAATGCTCACCGTGGTACTCAGCGCTTTCAACCCACGAAAGTTAACTTTAAAAGTTCTCCCAGTGGCTCTGATGCACCTTATGCTGACACAAATGTTGCTCATGTACAGAAGGTAGCTCCAGAAAAAAGACTTGTTTGCTATTACTGCCAACAACTGAGTCACAAAGCAATTGTGTGTCTGGTTTGTAAAACAAAATTGACTGTTTTTTGCTATGTCTCAAGGGAGGATGCTGATGTTGCTTGTCCAGTTGTAACACAAGCCCTGCTTAAAGCAGGTCTGCAGCCTTTGCCAGGCTTACACCATTGTAGCGCAGCCACATAAAAGGGCATTTTAACAAACAGGGAAATGGATTAAGGAGCTAATGCGGCTCACCTGTGCTCGTAAATTTGCCCGATCTGGTTTTATTTGTCCCCATTGACAGTGTTGGTCACAGGGTAAGCTCTCGCGAGCATGCGCGATCGCAGCGGCGTCGGGTCACGTGTGCCGGTATAAAGCCGGAACCGGCAAGTGGCTTGAGACGGAGAGATTTACCCAGCGCGCTGTTTTTTCTGAGAGAGAGTTTGTTGGATGGTTCCAAAGGAGTACTTTTTCCCGGTTGGATTATTCCTCATAGACACTAACAATTCACCTCTAGTTCCGTTGCTCGAGCTCCCGGATTTGTCATCTATACCGGTGAGGCTGAGCCAATCTCTCCCGTGCATCATTTCACACACTGCAATAACATTGACTCTGGACAATCATACATGCACTCACACACCCGCATACACCATACACCTTGTTTATATTTGTATATATTTTGTATATATTGGTTTTGGTGCACCTTGTTTGTTTGTTTGTTGGTTTGTTTGGTTTAATACACTTTGGTTTGGTTTATACATAGTTATTGTGTCGCGTCTTTACTTGTCCTGTCTTGATTGTGCAATACCGGAAGTGTTGTTTAAAAACCCGTATTTTGATTCTTGACCCCGTAGCAAAGTAACTAGTGATTTTAATAAATCCAAGTGTTACATAGTGGTGGCCCGTACGTACGGGGAATCGGTATTTTCGGGTATTTTCCGGTTTTGTGTGTCTTGGCAGAACAAAATGGATGCTAACATTGCTAATGCTAATGCTAGTGGTGCCGTGCAGGCCGACCTTGCTGTAGCTAATAATGTGCTGGAGGATGTAGATGATGCATTTGTTACACGCCGTAACCCTACAGCTGAAATAACATCATTGGTTAGTTCACTATATATATCTGACAAACATGATGATGATGATGATGATGTTGTGTCTGATATTAATGTTGTGCATACATTGCAAACTGAACTGAATCAATGCAAGGAGGATATGGGGGCGCTTACTGACAAAGTGAACACGTTGGAGCAGGATTTTAGACAATCCATAAACAGCAGTTTGAACAGGGAAAGCAGTTTTCGGGACGCAGTGGATGCTAGCCTAGAAGGCCCTGGAGAAACTGGAAAGAGCTGTCATTGACTGTTTTCTGCGACGTGACGTAATCTGGGAAAACCAGATGAAAAAGCTACGGCTCACAAGTACGCCCACCATCCAAAGGTTAAAGGCCTACACCCCTGCATCTCCCCAATCTCCTGTTCTACATTCTCCCAGCACGGCGATCACAGCATCTACGGCAAAGGTAAAGCACATAAGCAGTCATGTAACATACGACATTCCTCCTTGTGTTCAACCACACGCTTCTGCTCAGCTTACCTCCTCAGTTTCACCCTCTTCTTCTTCCTTTTATGGCCGACCACCCATCCGCCTGGAGTTTCCAGCCTTTGGCGACGCTTCAGAGACAGCGGATGTTCTTAACTTCATCGAACAGTGTGAAAACTATCTGGAGATCAGACCACTGCCCAGCCCAGAACTGTTAGGAACCCTCAGCACGGTGCTACGAGGACCTGCTCTGAGCTGGTGGAAGGCAGAGAAAGGCAAGGTGAAGGACTGGAAGTCTTTTAAACAGGCATTTATGGCGGCTTTCTTACCTGATGACTACCTCACAGAAGTGGAAGAAAACTTAAGGTCTCTGGTACAGCAGCCTAGTCAACGCCTTAAAGACTTCGCCTATGACTACCACGCCCTCTGTATGAAGTGGAAGCCTGATATCTCCGAGGAAGAACTAGTGGGTCGAATCCTGAACAACATCAACCCAAGAGTGGCAGGATGTCTGAGAGGAACAGTGAACACCGTGGAACAGCTGGTGAAGATAGGTTCTAGGGTGGAAAAAGACTGTAAGAGCTCCAAAGACTATTGGCAGAAGGTGGACTCTCAGCACAACAAGGAAAAGAGTCATAAGAAGTCAGGTGAGCGAGTTCTTTCAAAGCACGCAGCGGGACTCTCCATTGCTCAACCTCTGGCAACTCCTTCGCTTCTCCTGGTTCCAGTAACAGTGCAAGGAAGGAAGGTGGATGCTGTGGTCGATACAGGGAGCTCCTACATGTTGATGAGGGAACATTTATGGAGGCAGCTCTGCGAACAGGAAGTCAGGTGTGATGTTCCTTCTCCTCAGAAGTTTGTTATGGCTGATGGGAAAACACACCAGGCGCAAACCCAGAGAAGGCTTCGTTACATCTGGCACACTATCGAGTGTGAGCTGGACACATACGTCATGAGCAACTCTCACCTGGCTTTCCCTCTGATCGTGGGGCTGGACTTTTTAAAAGCCACAGGAGCCACCTTGGACGTCGCACGTGGGGAGTACGGGCTGAAAACAGAGGAGGGAGTCACTTATCATCCCTTCATAATGTCCCAACCCCACTCTGCACCATCTAAGTCTGCTCAAAAGAGACACCCTCATCTCCCGGCTACAGCTAACCTGTATCTAGCCTTACCGGGGTCTTCTGATGATCTCCTATGCGCGGAGGAAAACACAAAAAGTGTGACATCCTGGGACACCGACAATGAAGAGGAGCTGCTGAAACTAATGGCCGCTTGGCCCCGCACCACCTCCAACATCTTGGGCAAAACAGCATTAGAGAGACACAAAATCACTTTATCTGACGACACCCCATTTAGATCCAGAGCGTACCGAGTATCACCCTTAAAGAAAAAGATTATAGAAGATCAAGTCGACCAGATGCTGAAGGACAACATCATCGAACCTTCATGTTCGTCATGGTCGTCACCTGTTGTTTTAGTACCTAAACCCGATGGGACTTACCGTTTCTGTGTAGATTTTAGAAAATTGAACAGCAAAACCAAACCTGATGCATATCCAATGCCTTTAATACACGGCATCATTGAATCACTGGATGGCGCCTCCTGGTTCTCAACATTGGATCTGCAATCCGGTTACTGGCAGGTGGAGATGGAGAGAGACAGCTGTGAGAAGACCGCCTTCATCACTACCAAAGGTCTGTTTCAATTCCGGTCCATGCCCTACGGACTCAGAAACGCAGCTGCAACGTTCCAACGACTGATGGAGAAAGTTTTGGCGGATCTAAGAGGAAAATATTGCTTTGTCTATATAGATGACATCATTATCTACTTACAATCACTAGAACAACATAGAATGCATCTCAACGCAGTATTTTCCAGACTCACCCAAGCCAATCTCTCCCTCAACATGAAGAAGTGTCATTTCTTCAAAAGGCGGCCCAAGTTCCTTGGTCATGTCATCTCTGACGAAGGTGTGCAGTTAGACCCGGAGAAAACAAAGGGCGGTGGCAGAATATCCTCCTCCTCAAAACTTAAAATCTCTTCAACGTTTTCTGGGTCTCGCCGGCTGGTATCACAAGTTCATTCCCCACTTTGCCGACATAACAGCTCCATTAAATAATTTAAAAAGGAAGGGAGTAAAATGGGATTGGACCGAAGAATGCCAGAACAGCATGGATGTCATCAAACACGCACTTCAAAACCCACCAGTACTAATACAACCCAACCTAAATCTGCCGTTCCAATTGCACACCGACGCCAGCGAAGTGGGCCGGGGAGCCATCCTCACCCAAACTTCAGCAGAAGGAGAACGAGCAGTAGCTTACGCCTCACGAATGTTGAGAGGAGCTGAGCAGAATTACTCCACATTAGAAAAGGAGTGTTTGGCCGTGGTCTGGGCTGTAGAAAAATGGAGGCACTATCTAGAAGGTTGTGCTTTTGAGGTCTTTACCGACCATGCCGCCCTGTCATGGGCCTTCAAATGCCGAAAACCAGCTCTCGTCTCACCTGATGGACGTTACGCCTACAACAGTTCGTTTTTACAGTACATCATAGAAAAGGCTGCTTAAATCTGGGACCAGATGCGCTATCCCGGGCGCCCCTGCCGTTAAAAGTGGGCACCGCTCCATGTCTCGCCATCACAACCTCTAAATGTTCATCCGACTTACCAAATGACCTGTGCGAGATAACTCAAGCCCAACATGAGGACCCCACCATCACGAAGCTGCTCTCGAAAGACCAGCCACGAAGCACAAGAGAGCAGGGTCTCATTCGAGCATCACCAAGGGGCATTATATTGCAGGGTACCAGTAAAACACGGAGAGAAGTTCCAGCTAGTTGTTCCCCAGTCATTAATTAAAATCTTTTTCCACTACTACCATGACAACCCCTTGGGAGGACACCTGGGGCAACTAAAAACCCAGCTGAGGTTGCTAGATGTGGCATGGTGGCCGACGGTGTGAAAAGATGTTTGGCACTACGTGAGAACTTGCAGCGTGTGTCAACAGTATAAAATGGAAAACACTAGACCTAGTGGGCTACTACAGAGCACGGAGGTTCCAGAGCCAGGACACACCGTGGGATTGGACATCATGGGTACTTTTCCCCGAAGTAAAAGGCAAACTGAATATCTGCTGGTGGTGGTAGATTATTTCACCAAATGAGTGGAGATGTTTCCCCTCAGGGATGTAAAGACGCCAAAACTGGTGAAGGTACTAAGAGAGGAAATTTTTACTAGATGGGGAGTCCCCAAATATCTAGTATCCGATCGAGGACCACAGTTTACGTCTCAGCTGCTGGCACACCTCTGCCAAACCTGGGGGAGCGTCCAAAAGCTAACTACGAGCTACCACCCACAAACGAACCTGACGGAACAAGTTAACCGAACTCTGAAGACAATGATCGCTTCATACGTCGGGGACCATCACCAAAACTGGGACCAATGGTTACCAGAGCTCAGATTCACCATTAATACAGCCCAACAGGAAACTACTGGAAAGACGCCTGCAGAACTCACACTGGGTCGGCAACTAAAAGGGCCACTCGAAAGGCTCATGAATCACCCTCCAACACCTGATCACACCACCTACTCACTACTGGACAGACAACGACTTATCATAGAGGAGGTGAGACAAAGAGTAAAACAACAACAGTCCAAACAAGCTAGATACTATAATGCTCGGAGAAAAGATGCGCACTTTAAACCAGGAGATCTAGTTTGGATAAAAACTCACCCACTCTCCTCCGCAGCGAAAAGATTTTCTGCCAAGCTAGCGCCCAAGTGGGAGGGACCAGCAGAAATAAAAAACAAAAAAGGACCAATTAACTACACAGTGTCTTGGGGCAATCCACAAAAAACTGATATAGTGAACGTGGTTAATCTGAAGCGCTTTTACGGACGTTCTCCTCAGACGCCGGAGGCTTGGGGGGGGGGGGGGCTATGTAGCGCAGCCACATAAAAGGGCATTTTAACAAACAGGGAAATGGATTAAGGAGCTAATGCGGCTCACCTGTGCTCGTAAATTTGCCCGATCTGGTTTTATTTGTCCCCATTGACAGTGTTGGTCACAGGGTAAGCTCTCGCGAGCATGCGCGATCGCAGCGCGAGAGAACCCGGAAGCGGCGTCGGGTCACGTGTGCCGGTATAAAGCCGGAACCGGCAAGTGGCTCGGGACGGAGAGATTTACCCAGCGCGCTGTTTTTTCTGAGAGAGAGTTTGTTGGATGGTTCTAAAGGAGTACTTTTCCCCGGTTGGATTATTCCTCATAGACACTAACAATTCACCTCTCGTTCCGTTGCCCGAGCTCCCGGATTTGTCATCTATACCGATGAGGCCGAGCCAATCTCTCTCGTGCATCATTTCACACACTGCAATAACATTGACTATATTGGTTTATACATAGTTATTGTGTCGCGTCTTTACTTGTCCTGTCTTGATTGCGCAATACCGGAAGTATTGTTTAAAAACCCGTATTTTGATTCTCGACCCCGTAGCAAAGTAACTAGCGATTTTAATAAATCCAAGTGTTACACCATAATCTGTTGCAAAGCAGGACTAAGGGCCCAGGAAGACATGTTGTCAGCGATGACTAGAAAAAGGTCTTGGTACCTCAGCCCCTAAAATCCAAACTCAGGGTCTTAAAGTTCATGACTGAAGGGTCACAAAATATTGCAGATCTGCAAAAAGCTGATGAGTCTTTGAAACCACTGTTTGCTAAAGTGTTTATTGGAAAACAAACTGACTTGTTTGGGAAAAAGAATGTTGTCATTAATGATGTATTGTATATGCAAATACCTGAATTCACCCGTTTGGTTTTCCTTACTAGTTGTCATCCCATTGTTTTACACTAACCACACAGTATTCCATGGGCAAGACAATTGGCACACCAGAAAACATATGCTTGCATAAGTTCACAATTTGTTTGGCCCTCCATGTACACTGATGTACAGACTTACTGCACCTCATGCCCCACATGGCAAAAAACAAGTGATGTGCACCGACAGGAGAGGGGACCTTTAGATTAGATTAGATTCAACTTTATTGTCATTGCACATCGTTACAAGGCAACGAAATGCAGTTAGCATCTAACCAGAAATGTAAATTAGCAGTGCAATATAAACATATATACAGATCTATAAAACTATATACACACACACACATACACGGCATCATTGAATCACTGGATGGCGCCTCCTGGTTCTCAACATTGGATCTGCAATCCGGTTACTGGCAGGTGGAGATGGAGAGAGACAGCTGTGAGAAGACCGCCTTCATCACTACCAAAGGTCTGTTTCAATTCCGGTCCATGCCCTACGGACTCAGAAACGCAGCTGCAACGTTCCAACGACTGATGGAGAAAGTTTTGGCGGATCTAAGAGGAAAATATTGCTTTGTCTATATAGATGACATCATTATCTACTCACAATCACTAGAACAACATAGAATGCATCTCAACGCAGTATTTTCCAGACTCACCCAAGCCAATCTCTCCCTCAACATGAAGAAGTGTCATTTCTTCAAAAGGCGGCTGAAGTTCCTTGGTCATGTCATCTCTGACGAAGGTGTGCAGTTAGACCCGGACAAAAAACAAAGGCGGTGGCAGAATATCCTCCTCCTCAAAACTTAAAATCTCTTCAACGTTTTCTGGGTCTCGCCGGCTGGTATCACAAGTTCATTCCCCACTTTGCCGACATAACAGCTCCATTAAATAATTTAAAAAGGAAGGGAGTAAAATGGGATTGGACCGAAGAATGCCAGAACAGCATGGATGTCATCAAACACGCACTTCAAAACCCACCAGTACTAATACAACCCAACCTAAATCTGCCGTTCCAATTGCACACCGACGCCAGCGAAGTGGGCCTGGGAGCCATCCTCACCCAAACTTCAGCAGAAGGAGAACGAGCAGTAGCTTATGCCTCACGAATGTTGAGAGGAGCTGAGCAGAATTACTCCACATCAGAAAAGGAGTGTTTGGCCGTGGTCTGGGCTGTAGAAAAATGGAGGCACTATCTAGAAGGTTGTGCTTTTGAGGTCTTTACCGACCATGCCGCCCTGTCATGGGCCTTCAAATGCCGAAAACCAGCTCTCGTCTCACCTGATGGACGTTACGCCTACAACAGTTCGTTTTTACAGTACATCATAGAAAAGGCTGCTTAAATCTGGGACCAGATGCGCTATCCCGGGCGCCCCCGCCGTTAAAATGGCAAAAAACAAGTGATGTGCACCAACAGGAGAGGGGACCTTTAGATTAGATTAGATTCAACTTTATTGTCATTGCACATCGTTACAAGGCAACGAAATGCAGTTAGCATCTAACCAGAAATGTAAATTAGCAGTGCAATATAAACATATATACAGATCTATAAAACTATATACACACACACACACACACACACTCACCTAAAGGATTATTAGGAACACCCGTTCAGTTTCTCATTAATGAAATTATCTAATCAACCAATCACATGGCAGTTGCTTCAATGCATTTAAGGGTGTGGTCCAGGTCAAGACAATCTCTGTACTCCAAACTGAATGTCAGAATGGGAAAGAAAGGTGATTTAAGCAATTTTGAGCGTGGCATGGTTGTTGGTGCCAGACGGGCCGGTCTGAATATTTCACAATTTGCTCAGTTATTGGGATTTTCATGCACAACCATTTTTAGGGTTTACAAAGAATGGTGTGAAAAGGGAAAAACATCCAGTATGCGGCAGTCCTGTGAGCGAAAATGCATTGTCGATGCTAAAGGTCAGAGGAGACTGGACCGACTGATTCAAGCTGATAGAAGAGCAACTTTGACTGAAATAACCACTCGTTACAACCGAGGTCTGCAGCAAAGCATTTGTGAAGCCACAACACACACAACCTTGAGGCGGATGGGTTACAACAGCAGAAAACCCCACCGGGTACCACTAATCTTCACTACAAATAGGAAAAAGAGGCTACAATTTGCACAAGCTCACCAAAATTGGACAGTTAAATACTGGAAAAATGTTGCCTGGTCTGATGAGTCTCGATTTCTGTTGAGACATTCAAATGGTAGAGTCAGAATTTGGCGTAAACAGAATGAGAACATGGATTTATCATCCCTTGTTACCACTGTGCAGGCTGGTGGTGGTGGTGTAATGGTGTGGGGGATGTTTTCTTGGCACACTTTATTCAATTCAATTCAATTTTATTTGTATAGCGCTTTTAGCAATTTTCATTGCCGCAAAGCAGCTTTACACAGTCAAAAGAATTATTTAAGTTTGTATGAAATGTGAATTTGTATGAATCAAAATGGTCAGTTTAGGCCCCTTAGTGCCAATTGGGCATTGTTTAAATGCCACAGGCTACCTGAGCATTGTTTCTGACCATGTCCATCCCTTTATGACCACCATGTACCCATCCTCTGATGGCTACTTCCAACAGGATAATGCACCATGTCACAAAGTTCGAATCATTTCAAATTGGTTTCTTGAACATGAGTTCACTGTACTAAAATGGCCCCCACAGTCACCAGATCTCAACCCAATAAAGCATCTTTGGGATGTGGTGTAACAGGAGTTTCGTGCCCTGGATGTGCATCCCACAAATCTCCATCAACTGCAAGATGCTATTCTATCAATATGGGCCAACATTTCTAAAGAATGCTTTCAGCACCTTGTTGAATCAATGCCACGTAGAATTAGGGCAGTTCTGAAGGTGAAAGGGGGTCAAACACCGTATTAGTATGGTGTTCCTATTAATCCTTTAGGTTTGTGTGTGTGTGAGGCTATGTATCAATTGGATTTACAGAAGAATATACTGCATGTATATATTTAAATGAATATACAATGTAAAGTGACCAGAGATGGATGAATTAATTGACTGAATAAGTGTAAATATACAGATATGTCTAAATATACTGTAAGTACTGTATATGGGATACATCTATACAGAAACTATATATATATATATATATATATATATATATATAATGTATGTATGTATTTACAGCATGTGAATATAAATATAAATAACTTAACAGTTGGATGGAAATGCAGAGTATATCTATACACACATACTGTATATACATATATATGGGGCCAGGGGTAGCTCAGTGGTTAAGGCATTGGACTACGATTCGGAAGATCCCAGGTTCAAACCCCACAACCACTAAGTTGCCACTGTTTGGCCCTTGAGCAAGGCCCTTAACCCTTAACTGCTCAGATGTGTAATAAGATAAAAATGTAAGTCGCTCTGGATAAGAGCGTCTGCCAAATGCCTAAATATATTAATATACATATATTAGAGTACTGTCTATGTGCAGATTATACAAGCGAATGTACAGGAAATATTTACAGAGATATTATACAGGGATGTTGGGTTATCAGTGATGGTGATACCGTCTATGTAAGGGGGTTAGGTGGTTGGTGAAGTATTCATTAAGGTAACCACTGTGGGGTAAAAACTGTTCCTCATCCTGCTGCTCTTGGCTTTTGGGCATTTAAACCTTTTTCCAGAGGGAAGGAGAGAAAACAGTTTATATGCAGGGTGAGAGGTGTCCTTCACAAGGCTACAGGCTACGGGCAGACACCTTTTCTTGTACACTTCCTCAATGCCATGAAGTGGGGTACCAATGATGCGCTGGGCAGTTTTCACCACCCTTTGGATGGATTTACAGTCCGAAACAGAGCAGTTACCGTACCAGACTGTAATACAGCTGGTTAGGATGCTCTCTACTGCACACCGGTAGAAATTTTTATTATGTCCTTAGAAAGGTGATTCTTCCTCAGTAATCTCAGGAAGAAGAGACGCTGGGAATCTTTCTTAAGGAGACTGAAGGTATTAGTGAACCAGGTTAAGTCCCCAGAAAATCCTTTACTCCCTCCTCCTGTGATCTCTGGCCCTTTTCAACATATCACCATGGACATTGTGGGACCTCTAAAAAAAGAGCAGGGCAGGGCACCAAGTCAGTGATTATGCAACAAGGTATCTTAAGGCTTTCTCTCTTTGTTCCATTACTACGCCCAATATCATCAATGCTTTTAACCAGCTGTTCTCCAGAGTGGGGACACCAGATGAAATCCTCACAGACCTGGGGATCCAAAATAGCCCATACCACCCTCAGACTGACGGACTGGTAGAGCGTTTTAACCAAGCACTCAAGAACATGTTCTGCAAGTTTGTCTCTGACACTGGAAGGGCCTGGGACAATTGGCTACCATTCACATTGTTTGCCTACAGGGAGGTACCACAAACATCTACAGGCTTTTCTCCATTCAAGCTTCTGTATGGATGGCGGGTCCAAAGGCCACTGGATCTTCTGCGAAAGAGCTGGAAGGCCGCTTTGTCTGATTTGATGGCAAAGTCTGAGAAGGGCATTGTCTGAGAAAGGGCATTGAGAGACCGCATGGAGCGCTACAGGGAGATGTCCCAAGAGAACCTCCGACACGCTCAACAAGCTTAAAAGAAATAGTATGACCAGCATGCCAGAACACGAGAGCTGCAACCTGGACAAAAGTGACCGTTACTGCTGCCTATCTCCTTTTTGATCCAACACTTTCCTGTCAGCCGCCATACAGAGTACCTGAACGGCTGGTGGCAAGCCTGAAGGCAGGGATTAAGACAATGCTGGAGTTGGGAGTTATTGAACCCTCCAAGAGTGAGTAGAGTAGCCCAATTGTTATTGTCCCAAAAAAATATAACACCTTACGTGTCTGCATTGACTTTCGAAAACTGAATGCCCAGTCAAAATTTGACTCGTACCCCGCATTGATGATCTTCTGGATTGGCCAAGCCTGATACATTACCAATTTTGGACCTTTGCAATGGGTATTGGCAGGCGCCCCTGGAGAAGGCATCCAGACCCTACATGGCATTACATACCCCGCTGGGGCTATTACAGTGCTACCATTCGATGCACCTTAAAAAGACCCTGAGCAAGATTCAAAAGGCTGGCCTGACCTTCAAAGGGCTAAATGTGAGTGGGCTAAATCTGAAACCAACTACCTTGCATACCACCTGGGAAATGAGGAGCTAAGACCTCAAATAGACAAAGTAGAAGCATTTCAACGTAGTCCAAGACTAAGAACCAAGAAAGAGGTCTGGTATTTCTTGGGGCTGATGGGATGGTATCGATGCTTCATTCCCAACTTCTCCACGACTGCTGTCCCACTAACCAACCTGCTCTGCAAAAGAGTGAAGAACCCCATTACTTGGACTAATGAGTGTGAAGCAGCCTTTAACATAAAGAAATAGATGCGTTTAGGCCCAGTCCTCACATGTCTAGACTTCACTAAGGAGTTTGTTGTGCAGGTGGAGGCTTCTGCTGTGGAGATTGGTGCAGTCCTGGCCCAGGGAGAGGCGGGTGAAAAAAGGCCCATAGCAGGAAGTTGCTGCTTGACACGATACTCCACATTGGAGAAGGAAAATCTGGCAATCAAGTGGGCATTGGAGAGACTCAGGTATTACCTGCTGGGAAGGGAGTTTCTACTTGAAACAGGTCATAGAGCTCTGACATGGATCCATACAATGAAGGATTACAACTCTTGTGTCACCAGATGGTATTTTTTCCTGCAACCTTACCAATTAAGCAACGACCTGGCCCCAGAACAAGATAGCCGACTACCTGTCTCGGTACCCGGTCAGGGAAGAGGTGATGTCACAAAGTGACCAGTCGCTGTTGGTTTGCACAGCACTTACACATACCACATCTTACCTCACTCCTTCTCCGTAATCCCCTGCTAAGGCAATGTGCATACATTTGCATACTGGTTTCACATGCACGCAAACATCCACTCAATTTCCCAACAGTGATCCACACTGTGCATAACACACACACATTTTTGAAGCTGTTTATCATTTTATTTTACTCTTGTTTTGTAAAGGTTTTCCTGTGTTCAGTGTTTGTTAGCATCTGAAAAGTGCATTTTTCCTAATAAATTCAATAGAGAAAACGGTTGTTCAAAACAAACGTTTATTAATCACTAAACAAATTGCTGTATATTGCTTGTATAAGAATAAACAACAGCAATGTTATGAACATAGATCTCTGTAATAATGTCCTTTAACACATTGTCGTATGATTTTTGTGTATAATTACTCTTAAAAACACAATCTTTTTTAGGTCTACTACACACCATCTCTGGGTCCCACATTGAAATGATCCCTTTCCTTAATACTATAGTAAAATTATCCCATGCAGTTTCCATGGAGACCAAAAACAACTCAATTTGTGAACTGAATAGAAGCCCAGAGCATGATGTTCAGCCAAACTTATCCTTTTCACACTCTGAACACAAGTTCTGCCAAGTCTCCTCGCACCAAACGTGCATCTTTAACTTTACACATTCGGTGAGTTAAAAAAAAGAAAACTTTAACAGCACACATATGTCTGGCCAATGTCGTCCATATATATAAATTGATATCAGCAAGATGTGCTCAGAGAGCTTTTGCTAATTGGGTATACTGTAGGTCTCTGAGATGTCTGCATTTAATTGAAAATTCCCCAGACGTTGTTTGGAAAGTGAATCAAACCTGTAGTGCCCGGTTGCTATGCAAATATGCTTTCCTAAATATAATCTTTATTTATTTAGGTTTGGTTATTTTATTATCTAATGTGAAAAACAACACTGACATTCGAAACAAGCTTTCTTACGCTCTGTGACGATTCAAGTTAAAAAACTTTAATATCAGACTGAATGCAATAAAAAAGAACTCACAAGAAGCACATGAAGAAGCACAGAAACAGTATAAGTAAATAGGGGAACATTAAACATTTAACTTCACATTATTTTATAAAAAAATATCATGTCTCCACTGTACGTTTTCCTAAAATAACTTTCCTTTTTTGTCAGATTAAGAGCATTTATTTTTAACTGTCTTAATCTTATACAGTTGATCCTCAGATCGAGAGCAACCTGGTTTGCAAGCGTTCCGCAAGATGAGCAAAATTTTTTCCTCAGTGTCTTAGCACGCGTGCGTCACTCGTATAGTCAACATCCGCGCGTGCATTTACTGTTTATTATAACACTGTAACGTGTGCGTAAAGCATACTTTATATTGTGTTGGACAACTTACACACAGACAGACAGACAGACACACACGCAATTTACCGAATAGACGCTTTTCAGTAAACTGGTGTGAGTGTGTGTGAGAAAGTCGTCCTACACAACAGTCGCATATTTCAGATAGAAATGTAACCCGATTCACAAATGCATTTCGTGATCCACATTTAAATGGCTCCACTATTTTTCAGCACACAGAAATAATTCTATAGACTGGCGAATCTGCACTTGACTTTTGTGAACATCCCTGCATTTGTGTGATTTTTAAGACTTCCCTGCAGATTCACAAATGCATCTTTTCAGACATTACCTGCAGCTTATTAGATATCTCTGCAATTTTAGCCAATCACATTAATGTAAACTCGAGGTTACACTTCAAAAGCAATTTCCCTTTGGGATTAATAAAGTTATTTGAATCTTGAATCTTGACTTGTATGTGACTACACTGTGTTACATCTGCACATTACGATTATGTAAGCCTTTAAAACGCAAATATATTTAGAAAATTCATGTAATCATATAATGTACGGGCATGTTATTCCACAAGTTCTGACGTGTATCTTTCCTATTAAACTGATTTACTCACGACTCGGACGTCCATGAATTCTTTGTCTCTTCGTTTATTTACCGCAAAACCCTACAGCGGATAGTGAGGACAACGGAAAAGATCATCGGGGTCTCTCTCCCCTCTATTGAAGACATCTACACCACACGCTGCATCCGCAAAGCCACCAGCATTGTGGCTGATCGGACACACCCCTCTCACACACACTTCACATTCCTGCCATCTGGAAAAAGGTACCGAAGCATTCGGGCACACACATCCAGACTGTGCAATAGCTTTTTTCCCACAAGCCATCCGTCTCCTCAACAAAAAGGGACTGGACTGATACACACACACACACACACAGACACACTAACACAAACATTATCACACAGCTTAACTCAACTACCTCAAAATATTGGAACTGGACTGACTAATCAACACAAGTGCAGACACACTGACCTACACCACCAAATTATCGTACACACCAACCTGTAAATGCTTCACTGTTTATCTTTTGCACAATGATCATTACTGGACTAATTTTTGCATTAATTCCTCAATTCTTGCTGCTGTTTTTAAAGAATGTTTACATTTACCCACTACCTCAACACCATATTTTATGTTCTGTTATGTCGTGGTTGTGCACTGTCACTTTGTTGTTGCTCTTGTTTGCACATTTGCACGTGCACTTTATGTTGTCTGTAAAAATAGTTATACTTAGCTAGTTAGTTTTTGTTAATTTATGTTGTAATTTATGTTAGGTCTCTCTGTCCTGTCTCTGCTAGCCAGTTAACTAGGCCTCTTGGTTAGCTAGTTTAGTGTCTCTGTTAATTTATGTTGTAAATTTATGTTGCATGTAGCACCTTGGTCCTGGAGGAACGTTGTTTCGTTTCACTGTGTACTAACTGTATATGGTTGTAATGACAATAAAGCCTACTTGAAGTATTTTTTAACGTCAAACGTTCAACACTTCTTACAGTTTTCTTGCATAATCCACTATGGTTACAACAACTTATTTGCTGCATCTTATTACAGTTTTTTGATTATGGTCAAAAGCTTCCGTATCCCAACAACTTCTACCATGCGTAATAGACACAACTGCGCAATTATGGAATGATGTCACAGAACAACTTAAGATTAACATAAATGAATGCTTACCTAATAAACTTTAAATAAACACAACAACAGAATCCTAAAAATGAAATATGGCTCTTACATATTCAATTCAATTCAATTTTATTTGTATAGCGCTTTTAGCAATTTTCATTGCCGCAAAGCAGCTTTACACAGTCAAAAGAATTATTTAAGTTTGTATGAAATGGGAATTTGTATGAATCAAAATGGTCAGTTTGTCCCTGGTGAGCAAGCCGAGGGCGACAGTGGCAAGGAAAAACTCCCTGAGATGTAATAGGAAGAAACCTTGAGAGGAACCAGACTCAACAGGGAACCCATCCTCATTTGGGTGAAACAGAAAGCAGTAAATGATCTGCATTTATACAGTGTGTTAGGTGGCAGGCAGTTCAGCTATAATAGCTGATGTTAATTGATGTTAATATGGAGTCCAGGTAGTTATTGAAGACCCAGGTAGACTTGTAAGAAGTTCCAGTCCTGAACTATCGAACTGTCAAGTCCCCAGAGAAACAGTTGACAACACCAGTCAAGTCCAGAACCATTTTCTAGGTAGAGAGAATCATCCCCAGCCACCAATCGCATCCCAGAGAGACACACAGGGCATCCATGTGACGAGATCTTCAGCCAAAAGCGGGGCACCAGGATGGGTCAGACAGGTCCGGAGGGCAGAGGGAGTCTGGATCACTGGCAGCTCAGGAACGACATGTGTAGCTCGACAGAGAGAGAGAGAAAGAGTAAAAGGGGGAGACAGGAGGAGAGAGAAAGAGGCGGGGAAAGAGAAGAAGAGGAGAGATGGCAGTTAGGTATGGTCACAGTCACACAATGTATAATGTGAATGTATATTAACTGTAGAGTGCAAGCAGAGACTCCGGCAGGACTAACTATGACAGCATAACTAAAAGGGAGAGCCAGAAGGAAACACAAACATGAGGGCTTCCTGAGATGTAAAGCAAACAATCACCTCACCGTCAGCAAATCTGAGTGATCAATGAGAGTGAGGAAGACAGCATCCAAACATACTAGTTCACCATAATACTCTACGTCCCTGAGTCCCCCAGATCTGCTCCTTTACCTATGGCAAATCTATTTATAAAAATGCTTGGCTAAATACAGGAAATAGGTTTTTAGCCTGGACTTAAACACTGAGACTGTGTCTGAGTCCCGAATACTATTTGGAAGATTATTCTATAATTTTGGGGCTTTGTAAGAAAAAGCTCTGCCCCCAGCTGTATTTTTCATAATACACGGTACTGACAAGCAGCCCGCATCCTTTGATCGAAGTAGGTGAGGCGGATCGTAAGACACTAGCAGTTCGCTCAGGTACTGTGGCGCGGGACCATTTAATGCTTTATATGTCAAGAGTAGTATTTTAAAATCAATGCGAAATTTCACAGGGAGCCAATGGAGTGAAGATAAGATAGGGGTGATGTGCTCATATCTTCTGGTTCTAGTGAGGACTCTCGCTGCTGCATTCTGGACTAGCTGAAGCTTATTTATGCATCTAGCTGAACAACCAGACAGTAAGGCATTACAATAGTCCAACCTAGAGGTGATAAAAGCATGAACTAGTTTTTCTGCATCGTTTAGCGACAATAAATTTCTTATCCTGGCAATATTTCTGAGGTGAAAGAATGTAATATTATCTACATGAGCTTCAAATGAAAGGCTGGAATCAATAATCACACCAAGGTCTTTCACTGTTGCATTTTTACTAAAATTTTACTCCTAGCTGTATGCGGTCCTATGACTAGAACTTCTGTCTTATCCGGATTTAGCAGAAGGAAGTTAATAAGCATCCAATTTCTTATGTCCTGCACACATTGCTCAATTTTAGTAAGCTGTTTTTTCTCATCAGGTTTTGCTGAGACATATAACTGTGTATCGTCAGCATAACAATGAAAACTAATACCATGCTTACGGATTATGTTGCCCAGAGGAAGCATGTAAAGGGAAAAAAGCAGTGGACCTAAAACTAAACCCTGCGGAACGCCAAACTCTACTAGAGAACATGCAGAATAATCACCATTTAAGTCTACATACTGATAACGATGGGTCAGATAGGATCTGAGCCAGGAAAGGGGTGTACCCTTAATTCCTACTACATTTTCTAATCTGTGAAGAAGAATAGCGTGATCAACGGTGTCAAAAGCTGCACTGAGGTCGAGTAATACAAGCATAGTTACACAACCCTGATCAGAGGCCAATAGGACGTCATTTACTACTTTAATGAGTGCTGTCTCTGTACTGTGATGAGGCCTAAATCCTGACTGATACAGTTCATATATGCCATTTCTATGTAGATATGAGCATAGCTGCTCCGCTACTATCTTTTCCAGAATCTTAGAGATAAAGGGGGGTTTGATATTGGCCTGTAACTGGACAGCTGACAGGGGTCGAGGTCAGGTTTCTTAATTATTGGTTTGATAACTGCTAATTTAAAAAATTTTGGAACATAACCAATGCTGAGTGAAGAATTAATTATTCTCAACAGGGGTTCTGTTATTGCTGGTACTATCTGTTTAAGAAAATGTGTCGGTACAGGATCTAATATACAGGTTGACGATATTGAAGAAGGTTTAACATCTGCATCACACAAATTGTTTGGTTTCAAAGCCTCAATTTTATGCCTAATATTTACGATTTTGTTATCAAAAAAGTTCATGAAGTCCTCACTATTGCATGATGTTGTTGTGGAGATTTCTGCAGTGGTCTTATTTCTGGGTAATTTGGATATGGTATTAAATAAAAATCTAGGATTATTTTTGTTATTTTCTATGAGAGTGGAGAGATATGTTGATCTAGCTACACTAAGAGCTTTTCTATAGTTCAGGATGCTCTCCTTCCATGCTATTTGAAATACTAACAGTTAAGTTTGACGCCATTCACGTTCTAATTTTCGAGCGGTCTGTTTTAAAGTGCGCGTGTGATCGTTATACCAAGGAGCAAGTTTCTTATCTCTAATAATTTTTCTTTTACTGATAAAACTCTGTGTGGTAGTTGATGTGAATGTACGTTTCATACGGTAGCGTGGCGCTGTGTGTACATTATTATTGTGACACACTTGAATTGAGACAAGATAGTGATCTGAGATAACTTCAGATAGTGGTATTGTGAATAAATTTCTTATACTTAATCCAAATAATATTATTAAATCTAAAGTGTGACCTGCTTTATGAGTGGGTCCTACTACACACTGATTTACTCCTACTGAGTCCAGTATGGACATAAATGCTGTTCTCAGAGGGTCTTCTGGGTTTTCAAAATGAATATTAAAATCTCCAGCAATTAACACTTTGTCTACAGAAACGACTAGGTTTGAGAGGAAATATGCAAATTCACTAAGAAATTCTGAGTACGGCCCTGGAGGTCTGTAAATGACAATTAGCGGGATCGACTGAGCTGACTTAATATAGTTAAATATACTTATGTTACTATAAAGAATTTTAAATGAATTAAATTTGTGTCCGTGTTTTTGTACAATAGTCAAATTATCATTGTGAATAACTGTGACAATCCTACACCACAGAGAGTGTAAAATACTGTTTTGGGGAATTCTGGAATGTAAATAAACTGGTATAACCATTGAACTTTGTTAACGTTAACCCCGGTCTGTCTGTATTACCGTCTGCATTAAATTAACCGAGAATTTACTTAATGTGCTTTTCATACAAATAAGTTAGGCGAAATAACACTCGTATACATTAGTTCATCTCGGCATTTTTACAGAGCACAAACACTCTTAATCCGGTAGTGCAGCTTTTGTGATAGGGACATTAATAGTATTTTCGAAGCTTTAGTGACTTTTTTAGGTAAAGAGGAGTGACATTGTGAGTTTGTGACACTGACAGTAAGCTGTAATGTTAACTCCAGACTTGGTAAACAGATTAATAAGTTATTTAAAGTTACATCTGACCGCTGCTGGTGCTGCCAGTGATTTTCAAAACGGCCAATAAAAAAATAAACTGGAAAATAAACTGTAAACTAATCCCAAACAAATTTGATAAATTAAAACACCACTTACCGCGAATAGTCCATTAAGCCGCCATCTTCATCTCTAGTGCAGTTTGGCAGCGTCAGTTCGGCGGGGGTGGGGGTGGGTTGTTAAAATCACGTGATTGCAACTCAGCGCAGCTAAATTGCTGGCTTGTGTTAACGTGTCCTTGAGAACTAAGCGGTAAATGCATAAATAGGGCTTGAATGGGTGTGTTTACTGTGAAATCTTGACACGCTTTTCTCGAAGGAAAAAGAGGGGGGATTACGGCGTGCATAGGGCAGCCATACGCCATTCACAAGGCCACAGCTATTTGTCGTGGCTTCATCTGTAAGTTAAGCCCTTTTATTTGTCACATATACATTACAGCACAGTGAAATTCCTTCTTTGCATATCCCAGCGTAACTGGGGTCAGAGCACAGGGTCAGCCATGATACAGTGCCCCTGGAGCAGTTAGGGTTAAGGGCCTTGCTCAAGGGCCCAACAGTGGAAACCTGGTGAAGCCGGGGATCAAACCGCCGATCTTCCGATCAGTAACCCAGTGCCTTAGCTCTCTGAGCCATGAAGGCCACAGCTTGTCTTCAGTTCAAAACAAACTGAACAAACCAGAGTAGAAAGAAGAGACTCAGCACAGTGGTTTGGAAACATCAACATCAGCTAGCAGTTTGTCTATTACTTGCAGAGTGACATGGACATACCAGCACACAAGTTGATATAAACGTTATAGGTTTTGCATAGACTCAACTAAAAGCATATATGAGCCTGCCCAGACAGATATTCTCAATAGCAGCTTCCGGTAGTAGACCGACGCAAAGTCGACTTAGCTGAGGTTTGATGAGCTGGGAACTAAGAAGCATTACACATTAAAAGAGCAGCTGATGTTTACCAGATCACATCACAAACATGCAGCTGGAAACAGACACAAAAAGGCAAAAGTACAAGTATCATGAAGAGGTAAACCCAATCTGTAACTAGCCCTCAACTTCATTCAACATTTGCTTAACCCTTGCCTCATTAGTCCACAAGGACAAATTTCCAAACGGCAACATTGAAAATTATGGTTTGCACGACAAAGTAGGGACTGGAATTACCCACAGTAAAGTAAGTGCATAGTTATTTAATCAAGGGTTAAGGGTCAAAAGCTAAAACTTGCTCGGAAAGATCACTTATTAATAGATAATTGCCATTCCCAAATTTCCTGTAGTTTGTAAATGTGTGTGTATGTGTCCTCTGTCTTCTGCCTGAAGTCTCCTGAAGTAGGCTCCAGGCCCCTGATTGCTGTATACAGGATAATGGGGTATATACTTGTGGTAAGTGAGAGAGGTCCTAGTCACCTATTTCAAGGTCTGAACTTTGAATGACTTTGAAGGTCTCTCTGCATGAGAATTGAGTTAACTGCAATGAGAACTGAGCAACACACGGACTCCTTAATGTTCAGCAACTTTAAACACTATTTTTAAAACAGCACTTTTTTTCCAAATGAAAGGAAATGAAAGCTGTAAAAACTGTGAGCCATTTAAATAGCAGATATGCCACTATCAATATGGCTGATTTAAGCGGGTCATGCACTGCAATATCAGGTACATGCATGATCATCTCTCTGCCTTCACGCTAAAGTGTCACAGGCATTTGTGCAAAAAGCAGCTGATGGTGGCTCTGTAACTGTTCATTACACTGTTGATGCTCCCAGGCTGCAGATCATTTAAATTAAGTGTGATATCCAATACAGCAGCTAGAAAGTTTTCATATGTTCTGTGTCTTTGAGGCCAAAGATAAAACCACACCTCTGTATTATTTCCTTTCAAATTTCTGCAAGCCTTTCTTGGTGCAGGGTTTCTGCTTCTCTATTCTCTGTATTTTCTGTTATTTAACTTCAAAATATGTTGGGTTCAGTTTATATAGGCAAATTATATTAATTATTATGCAGTTTAAAGCTCTTTCAATATTTTCCAGTTGTTTTTTTTTTAAGACAAACGCTCCTCTTTTAAACCAAAAATGAAAAATCCTACCAAAAAGCAGCCTTTTTGTAATGGTGGATGACACCGCACAGGGCCTTAAAAAAGGCAGGTAGCATTTATTGACAACAGGGCCAAGATAGCGGCTTGGAACTCACATAAACGCTTGGACTAAGCAAGGAGAAAAGGGAGGATTTAAATAATTTAGCAAATCAGAGACAGGTAAAACAATAAAGATTAACAGGGCAAGGCAGTTAAAATTGTAAAGGCAGAAGGTCTCCACCTAGTGTCCAAAGTCTATAATGTCAAAATGTAGTATTCACTATAAAGTAGTGAATTGCAAGTAACTATAAAATATAGTTTGGACTAATAATAATAATAATAATAGACAGATGAAAGGAAAGCTAATATAATATATAATATAAAGGCATTTTTTGTTCACTATTTTGTAAATGTGACAATATGATTATACGCAATCTGCTGTATAAATGCAGCAACATGCTTTTTACAAACCTACACCCTACTTTACATCTATAAATACTGTATTAATAGAACAGGCAGTCATCATTTCATCCTCAAATGTGACATACATCATTGTTACTGACACATTTACTTACAATTCCTACTTCTATCATACTGTATATTGTACAAATAATCATTAAAAAACTTCCTTTGTGGTAGTTCTACTGTTACTTACACTACAATTCACACTAACTTCATATATACCATGACAAAATTTTGAACAATGACACAAATAATTATTTTTACAAAGTCTGCTACTTACTCAGTGTTTATAGATCTCTTTGTCAGATGTAACTATGGTATAATGTACAGCATCAGGGTACAAGTATTTAAGACTTTTATTGACAATTCCAAAAAAAAGAGTCAATATTTTCAGTGTAGATCCTTTTTATTTAAAACTTCTGCAGTTCACCCTTTCATACTATTAGTCAACCTTTGGGCCACACCCTGACTGATGGCAGCCCATTCATACATCAAGCATAATCAGTGCTTTTTTGTTTGTCCACCCTCCTCTTGAGGATTGACCACAAGTAGCCAAATTTTATTTAATTTTATTTTATTTGTATAGCGCTTTTAACAATTGTCATTGTCACAAAGCAGCTTTGCACAATCAAAATAATTATTTAAGTTTGTATGGAATGTGAATGTGTATGAATCAAAATGGTCAGATAGTCCCAGATGAGCAAGCCGAGGGCGACAGTGGCAAGGAAAAACTCCCTGAGATGGTAATAGGAAGAAACCTTGAGAGAAACTAGACTTAACAAGAAACTCATCCTCATCTGGCTGATAACGGATAGCAGGGATTGGTCTGCACTCATACTGTGTGTTAGGTGGCAGGCAGTACAGTATAACAGTTGATGCATAATGGTGAACAGCAGCTTGTGCAACAGCGCGAGCGTTGTTCCTCTTACATGCTCACTTTCTTAAGGTGGAATAAAAACGGTGCTGACTATGACTGATGTGAACTCCCGAGGTAGATAAAAAGGATGACACATGATGGACAGTAGTTCCACGTTTGGTGTGCAGAAGCATGTAAGAGGAACAACGCTCGCGCTGTTGCACCACCTGCCCCACCAGGGGTGAAAGGACACTGAACCTCGGTTACACGACAATCAAAGACGGCTACGAGGCACAATCTCGTCCACCGTTTGGGAAATTGGACCATGCTGCCATCTTTCTTATGCCAAAATACAAACAAAGGCTCAAACAGGAAGTTCTGGTTCAAAGGGGGATTGCGCACTGGACGGACCAATCAGTGGCCACGCTACAGGACGCACTTAAAGACTGCTGCCTACAACGTGGGACTTGCGTCGGGGGACATGGACCCGTACAAGGTTGCGTCTTATAACAACCGAAAGAGGTGAAGCAGCGCTATGGGAGGAAACTAGAGTCACAACTCAAACCGAGTGACTCTAGGAGCCTGTGGCAGGGACTAAGAACAATTAAGTATTATAAAGCACCAACATCCGTTATGACGAACACGGACGTGACTCTGGCAGACAAGCTGAACACTTTCTATGCTCGTTTCGAGGCTGCAGCTAAAGACGCTAGCAATGCTAATGCTAGCGGCACTAATGGCTGCAGACAGGAAGGCACTGCGCGTTTATCATCTACAATTACAGAGATATTTAACCTCTCTTTATCTCAGTCGGTGATCCCCACATGCTTCAAAGAGCCCATCATTGTTCCTGTCCTGAAGAAACCCCATCCTGCTTCCCTCAACGATTATCGCCCTGTAGCCCTCACCTCAGTATTGATGAAGTGCTTTGAGCGGCTGGTCAGAGACTTCATCATTTCTTCACTTCCTGTCACACTGGACCCATTACAGTTTGCATACCGCCCGAACAGCACTACATATGATGCCATCTCTCATCTCATTTATTACCATAATTCCCTCCACACTCACCACCAAACTGGAGCACCTGGGACTCGGCTCATTTCTGTGTCAGTGGATCTCCAACCTTTTTAACTGGCAGACCACAGGCAGTAAGGATGGGCGGACATGTCTCAGCCTTCCTCACTCTCAGCACTGGAGCCCCCAGGGTTGTGTTCTGAGCCCCCTGCTGTACTCTTTGTACACCTACGACTGCGTGGCCACTACCAACTCCACCAAGTTTCATCAACATCAAGTTTGCTGACGGCACTGTCGTGGTGGGCCTGATCACCAACAAATTCAAATTCAAATTTTATTTGTTACATACACAGTCATACACAGAACGATATGCAGTGAAATGCTTGTACAACCGCCGGTAACCTTAAAAAGAAAATAAAAACTTTATATAAGGAATAAATATTAATAAAAAGAAATGAAATACAAAAGAAAATAAACTTAACTAGTAAAATAAACAAATTGTACAAATAAGGGCATAATAAAAATATTACAAAATATAGTAATATAGGAATATAGGGGGGGAATAAATATATAAAAAATGTAAAATGTTTTAAAGTGGCATTAAAATGTTTTAAAGTGGCAAAGTGTCATGTGCAAAATGGCTGATATATATATATATAAACATGTATTGTATAAAGTGACTTATGAAAGTGACATGTGCAATGGTTTCAGATATGTAAATATGTATTGCATGAATGTGTCTGTGATTGCCCAGTCAATGTTTAAAAGATATTACTCCTGTGTGGTGTGATTAAGAGACCTTATCGCCTGCGGAAAGAAGCTCCTCTTCAGTCTTTTTGTGTTGGCCTTCAGGGAGCGGAATCGCTTCCCAGACCGCAACAGAGAGAACAGTCCATTGTTGGGATGGCTGAGGTCCTTCACGATCTTCCTGGCCTTGGTCCAGCCTGCTTTCTGTAGATCAAGTGCAGGTCAGGTAGCTCGGTGTGGATGATGCGCTCAGCTGATCGCACCACCCTCTGTAGAGCTCGTCTGTCCTGCATGGTGCTGTTTCCAAGCCAGGTCGTGATGTTTCCTGTCAGGATGCTCTCTATGGTGCAGGAGTAGAAATTCCTGAGCACCTTAGAGAGCAGTCTAAAGTCTCTTAAGCGTCTGAGGTGGTAAAGACGCTGCCGGGCCTTTTTCACCACAGTGTTGATGTGACAGGACCATGACAGGTCCTGCGTGATGTGAACACCGAGGTATCGGAAGCTGTCCACTCTCTCCACTGGGCTCCTGTTGATGATGGGGGTCTGCTAGTTCCTCTCCTGCTTTGTACTAAAGTCCACTATCAGCTCCTTTGTCTTGCTGACGTTCAGGTGGAGATTGTTCCTCTGGCACCAGTTCTTCAGATTTACAATCTCCTCTAGGTAGGCCGACTCATCATTGTTGGTGATCAGGCCCACCACGACAGTGTCGTCAGCAAACTTGATGATGGCGGTGGAGTTAGTAGTGACCACACAGTTGTGGGTGTACAAAGAGTACAGCAGGGGGCTCAGAACACAACCCTGGGGGGCTCCAGTGCTGAGAGTGAGTAAGGCTGAGACATGTCCGCCCATCCTTACTGCCTGTGGTCTGCCAGTCAGAAAATTGGAGATCCACTGACACATTGATGAGCTGAGTCCCAGGTCCTCCAGTTTGGTGGTGAGTGTGGAAGGAATTATGGTATTAAATGCAGAGCTGTAGTCGATGAAGAGCATTATAACATAATTCCCTTTTCCTAGTGTCCAGGTGAGTAAGTGATGTGTGGAGGAGGCGCTTCCGGTGCTGGCAGTGTCTTCCTGTCTGCAGCCGTTAGCGCTGCTAGCATTAGCGCTGCTAGCATTAGCATTGGTAGTGCTTTAGCTGCAGCCTTGAAGCGAGCATAGAAGGTGTTCAGCTCGTCTGCCAGAGTCCTGTCCGCGTTCGTCATACCGGTTGTTGGTGTTTAATAGTCCGTTATTGTCCTTAATGCCTGCCACAGACTCCTAGAGTCACTCTGTTTGAGTTGTGACTCTAGTTTCCTCCCGTAGCGCTGCTTCGCCTCTTTTACCGCCTTCCGGATGGTATACGACGCAGCCTTGTATGGTTCCATGTCCCCCGACGTGAGTCCCATGTTGTAGGCAGCGGTGCGAGATCTCAGAGAGCGTCGCGGATGGTTTTATCCACCCACGGCTTCTGGTTGGGAAACGTTCTAATAGTCTTTTTTTCCACGGTATCATCTGCTATTTTCCCGATGAATCCCACAACCGCTTCCGTAAACACGCTGATGTCATCATCGAAGCTGTTTCGGGAACATGTCCCAGTCTGCGTCATCGAGTGCGTCCTGTAACGCGGCCACCGATTGGTCCGTCCAGCGTGCGACCTCCCTCTGAACCGGAACTTCCTGTTTCAGCCTTTGTTTTTATTTTGGCATGAGGAAGATGGCGGCGTGGTCGGATTGACCAAACGATGGATGAGATTGCGCCTTGTAGCCGTCCTTGACTGTAGTGTAACAGTGGTCCTGTGTCCTTTCACCCCTGGTGTGGCAAGTGATATGTTGATGAAAGTTCGGCGCTGCGCCCTAACCCTAGCGTCCCGGTGTTGTGATTGTTGTTGTGTAAGTGCCTCATGCAGCTCGCATAAGGCAGTGTCCGCGTCCGCTTGTGGTGGAATATAAAAGGCGCTGATTATGACCGATGTAAACTCTCGAGGTAGATAAAAAGGACGACACATGATGGACAGTAGTTCCAGGTTTGGTGTGCAGGGGCGTGTGAGAGGAACAACGCTCACGCTGTTGCACCAGCTGCTGTTCACCATCAAACACCTGCTGCCTCCCCTTGACCTCCCCGAGTCCCACGTCAACGATGAGACGGCCCACCTAGAGGGGATTGGAAATCTAGAGAACTGGTGCCAGAGGAACAATCTCCTCCTGAACGTCAGCAAGACAAAGGAGCTAATAGTGGACTTTAGTACAAAGCAGGAGAGGAACTACCAGACACCAGTCATCCCTGCTATCTTATTTCACCCAGATGAGGATGGGTTTCCTGTTGAGTCTGGTTCCTCTCAAGGTTTCTTCCTATTACTATCTCAGGGAGTTTTTCCTTGCCACTGTCGCCATCGTCCTAGGCTTGCTCATCAGGGACAATCATATAATTTTGATTCATACACATTTACATTTCATACAAACTTAATTCTTTTAAATGTGTAAAGCTGCTTTGCGATGATGTAAATCATTAAAATCGCTATACAAATAAAATTGAATTGAATTGAATTGAATTGAATCAACAGGAGCCCAGTGGAGAGAGTGGACAGTTTCCAATACCTCGGTGTTCACATTATGCAGAGCCTGTCATGGTACTGTCACATCAACACCCTGGTGGAAAAGGCCAGACAGCATCTCCCACCTCAGACGATTGAGAAACTGCAGACTGCCGTCTAAATTGATCAGGAATTTCTACTCCTGCACCATAGAAAGCATCCTGACAGGAAACATCACGACCTGGTTTGGAAACAGCACCATGCAGGACAGACGTGCTCAGCAGAGTCCATTATCCACACCGAGTTCCCTGACCTGCACTCAATCTACAGCAAGCAGTGCTGGACCAAGGCCAGGAAGAGCATGAAGGACCTCAGCCATCCCAACAATGGACTGTTCTCTCTGTTGCGGTCTGGAAAGCGATTCCGCTCCCTGAAGGCCAATACAGAGAGAATGAGGAGGAGCTTCTTTCCGCAGGCGATAAGGTCTCTCAACTGCACCACCACACAGGAATAACAACATCTTTTTAAACATCCAACATTGACTGGACAATCATGGACTCTATGGACACATTCATACACACTTGCACTACATATTTATATTTTCATAAATATATTCCTCATGCCTGCATTTGGCTCAATTACTCATAAATCTGTTTCAAAAATCTACTGTAACTGTTTTTATTATATACATTTATTTAAAATGGACTACTACAATTACCCCAACAAAGGGATTCAATGAAACAGAAAATATTATATATATATTTATATACATTATATACAAATACATATCTACTGGACATGAGTATATTTAATATTTATTTTCAATCTTCACTTGGATATTTTAACATTCATTTTGATGTCTTCTCCCATATATTTCATATTTTTTGTATAAAGAACCTTAAAAAATTGTCTTAAAATATTCAAAAAATAATAATAATATAATAAATATATAAAGATAAAAATATATAGTAATTCATACTCTTAAAAATCCATATCATTTTAAAATAAATACCAAAATTACATAAAGACAAACTTAAAAAACAGAGAAAAGTTTTTTTCTGATTGACCTGGAGCTTTTTCTTTTTAAATCAAAACTTTACCAAGCTCCTAGTGGCCAGTTTAAATTTTGTCCCGCCCCCAAAAGTATATTAGGGACAGCTGAAGGTGCTGGCATTTAGATTGCCTTCAACACAGAGAGAGACACACACACACCGACCGACCGACAGACACTTACTTATCCTTAAATTCTGCCAACTCCTAGTTCCTTTTTTCCTTTTGAGACAAAATTTTCTCTTTTGATTTCATTACTATTAAACCATTTATTTCCCCAAATTTTCTTAAAAAAAAAAAAAAAAAAAAACAGAACAAGCCTGCCTGAAGAAGGTTCCAAGAGAACCGAAACGTTGCAACGGCTTGTTCATTTTTCATTTTTTCATTAATTTTTTACACCAAACTCATTTCATTTTTTTGTTTTAATCTTACCTAAAAATGTATAACCATGGTTCTGCTAGAGAGAAATGGTTGGACAGTGGTGACATGAGGACACAGGCGTGCCCCTCTTGGCACAGTCAGGCCTGTGCCCCGTCCAGACCACAGCAGGACACGTCATGCACAAAGAGAGAGAACATTCTCTTATGCAGATGCAGTAAAATATGGCCGCCACATGAGAGCAGTACCTAATTACCATATCAAACCTTATCAATGGTCTAGTAGACCACAATTTTTTTAACCCCAGGCCCGTCCAGGGCCTGACTCATTCAGAACCAGACCTAAAACCTTGGCAAGAGCACCACGGCACACAGTGCAGAGCCAAACACGTAGAGTGCACCCAAATCTGCAAAGGAGAAACAATAATACACAACAGAAACAGAACACACAGCCTCAACACTCAGAGGATCCTAATTTCATTCCCAAAACTTCAACCCTGCACAAAATTATCAAAATTATACACCATAAAAACAATGTCAGCTAGGAACAGAAAACATTTAGCAGAAGTCATCAAACCGGCTTTATCAAATCCCACAACACAGGCCCTGATTAAGGGCAATGCTAAAAACTCATTCTTTGGAACCACTATGAAAAGGCATTGGCAGTAGAAATGGCCAAACTGCAGAATTTTTCTCCTGAGAACCGGGATGAGTGTTTCGACACTGCCATCTTGTGGACAAAACGGTATATTGGCAAGAGGCTGAAAGACAAAACAATATATGAGGCCCACACATTAGTACAGGAGAAATGGCAGGCCCTTCTACCTGCTGACCGTCCAGGTGAGGCAGAGGAGAAAGAGGAGGCCCAGGATGTCCCTCCCACTCCTCCTGTCCCAGAAAATACAGTGGCTGCAAATATCACAGTACAGGCCGCTGTGGCTGATATACCATCACTCCTCGAAATCTTCTCCCAGCCAAATACCAATACTACATCCACAATGACGGACCAATTTACAGATTCGTCCCCTGCCATATCCCCAATTAGAAAGGAGGAATCAGACAGTAACCTGATTAATGCCCTGGATCTTCCTACCTCACCAAAGGAACAGCGCACGCCTCGCCTGCGTCCCAACCCCTGTGTCAGACCGGAACCAGGCCTCATCTTAATTGAGGAACAACAGGAGGGCACACAGAACATCGTAAATAGCTCACAAAGGGTCACCCTAAGCCCCTAACCACCCTTCCAATCTATCAAGGATTCCACCTTTTTAAGATTACTGACCTCCAGGTGGAGAGCTATCCGGGGGCCACGTTCAGGCACATGGAGGCCGTAATTAATAAAATCCCGGTCTCTACTGACGTGAACATGTAGTGTTATTACTGGACATCTAGGCCGGACACAGAATGCCAAGACACTGCCATAAAACAGATGCAGGCAGCTTTAAGAGCAGCTAAAGAGAAGTTTCCTGTGGCACACATTTGGGTTCCGGAAGTGAACTTCTCAGACGCTCTCCCAACAAAGGAGCAGGAACAATTAAGCATCCTTAATTCTTACATCTCTGCCAACCTTAAACACATCCCGGCCCTGTCCAGATCAGAGTTCCACACGGAAAGTGATAACATACACTGGACAGATTGGATTCCATCAATTGACAAATTACCCACAGAACTACACACATTCATTGAAGAAGATTTAAAATACTTTACAAAATATTTCAGCATGTCTCCAGAAGAGCCTAACCTCACTCCAGAGGAAACTAAGGCACTGAAGGAGCTAAGGGACAACAAACAGATTGTCATCAAACCGGCAGACAAAGGCAGTGCAATAATAATATTTGATCGGGAGCAATACCTATGAGAGGGATAAAAATTATTATATTAAACTAAAAAAACCTATCTACCCAGACACTGTCAAGTTGATAGTCCAATCACTATATGCCACAAAAACATATTAACTCCAAACAAAAGTCCTACTTATTAGGGAGTACAGACCCTAGGAGCAGGAGGTTCTACATGCTCCCCAAAATACACAAAGATCCGACCAAATGGAGCAAACTGCATGAAACTTCTCCAGGAAAGCTTATAGTGTTGGATTGCGGCAGTAAACATACTATACGGCCGATTTTTTGGACAACTATTTGAATCCCCTTTCAACTGGCCACCCTAGCTACGTAAAAGACACCTATGATTTAGTCCATAAAATCAAAGAACTTGAAATTCCCCAAAGTGTCATCTTATTCACCATGGACATAGATAGCCTTTATACTAATATCGACATCCAAGAGGAAATGCGGGCCATTAAAAACATATTCCAGAAAAATCCTGACACCTCTAGGCCTGACAAAGAACTGATTGAACTATTAGAGATAAATTTAAAAAGAAATGACTTTGAATTTAATGGCATAAATCGGACATGTTTTTTTTTTTTTTTTTTAAAGAAACAGACACACACGCCTTACTACATAAAACGAGCTTCCACCCCAAACACACTTACTCCGGCCTGGTGAAATCACAACTCCTGAGATTTCACCGTATATGGGAACATTGGTTGGCATTGAATTCAAGATGGCGCCTGTGTACTCGGCATGCCATCTTTCTCATGTGTTCCAGTCTGTCGTTGTCATGCACACTTAAGACACGACCGGCACTAGGACCCGGAAGTAATGCGGTCGCAAACCAGGAAGTATAAAAGGAGTAAACAAACCACAGCACAATGCTCAGTCATTGAGTTGCCCGATGTCGTCTCGGTTGCGTTCATCTATCTGTGAGTACTCACTTTCTTGGTTTTGCTTTCTAACGGAGTGTGTGTTTATAGGACGCGGGTTAGATTGTGTCTTTCCCTTACTCCCCAATCGTGAGAGTCCTGAAACTAAACAGCGTGAATATCCTGCCTATTCTTGTCACTCCGCATTTGGGTTTACCATTCACACTACACAGGGCTAACTGCTAAAGCTACGTCTTCTGGTCACCTCAGGTTAGTTCTTGAAAGTCGTACCTGTTCGTTTGGTATCTGTCCTGTTTGTACTTTGTGTGGTGTTGCACTGGTATCATGTAGACTCAGTGCTGACCTACGATCGCCAAGCCCTATTCAACATTAAAAGTTGTATAGAGCCTGGTTACCCGGGAAGCTGTCCTGTTCTATACTTCTGCTCTCTATCCATGGAAACGTTGCAGGAAGAGAGGCAATCGTGGCAGTGTTCGGGTTAGAATTAGACGAGCAATTGCTTCCACGGTGTACTGGCAAGGGTGATGGGGTTGCTATGGTTTTTAAACAATCTCTTAATATACGGACTGTTTCTGTTGGGAGTTATTCATCATTTGAATTACAATGTATTATGCTAGAGTCAGATTAGTATGCGGTGTTCTGCGTGCTTATTTATAGGCCACCTAAATTTGACAGTGTTTTTCTACCAGAGTTTTGTAAAATTTTTTAACTTTTATTATGCCATCATATGAGCAAATGTTATTATTGGGTGATTTTAATATACATGTGTGCTGCCCAGGTCGACCCTTGGTTGCTGAATTTCTTAACATTTTGGAATCTTTTGGTCTTATGCAACATATAAATGGAGCAACACATGTCCACGGTCACACTCTCGACCTTATCTTGTCCATTTGTGCTGCTGCAGAAAATATAAACATAGATGATGCCTCCTTTTCTGATCACAATCCAATTGTTTTTAATGTCCATGTTGTGAACCCTGTAGGTGTGAAAAAGCATGTGGGCTATTACTCTTGTTGCATAAATGCAGCTATTCCTTCTCAGTTTAGTGAAATCTATCGTGCTAATGCTGTTGAAGAATCCTTTTTGAAGGCAGTTGAGTCTTCCATTGGGCCTGATGAACTAACTTCTTTATTTTATACATCTTGCTCTAATATTTTAGATGCTATTGCACCATTTAGGTTGAAATTACCCAGGCAGAAATCCTATTGTCTGGATGACAATGCTTGCTCTCTTAGGCAGACTTGTCGTAAAGCTGAGAGGAAATGGAAACATGATTCTTTAACTGTGTCTTATGAGTTTTTTAAAGAGTGTTTGATTAACTTTTAGAATGCAGCAAAATCAGCTAGATCAAAGTATTTCTCAGACTTGATTGCTACACACTCTAATAAACCTAGAATGTTGTTTTCTACAATTAACTCAATAATTAATCCAAGTTGTCAGTTTCACGTGGAACCCTCAACAGAATGTTAAGGTTTTTTTTCTGAGAAAGTGTTAGCTAATTACTCGTCCTTTACCTTGCAATTATCAGATCTGTCATTGTTTTTGCTTCTTTTTCTTGTTTTCAATATCTCTTTCTTTAAAGGAACTGTGTGATTTGGTCAACAAGATGAAGACAACTGCCTCCTTACTTGATGTAATTCCTTCAGAGATTTTTAGGGCCTCTTTTTCTGAAATTGGTACTGCCATTCAATCATTGATAAATTCGTCCCTAGCTGCTGGGGTAGTCCCGAAATGTTTTAAGCATGCTGTTGGTCAACCGTTGCTTAAGAAACAGGGGCTGGATGAAAGTTGCCTCGATAATTATTGACCTGTCTCTAAGCTCTCATTTTTATCAAAACTTTTGGTAAAAAGTTGTATATTTACAATGACCTCATTTTTATCAAAACTTTTGGAAAAAGTGGAATTATATAATTGACCTCATTTTTGAATGCAGCTAAATTAACAGAACCTCTTCAATCTGGTTTCTCTGCCCATCATAGTACTGAG
This sequence comes from Clarias gariepinus, assembly GCF_024256425.1. NCBI lineage: Eukaryota > Metazoa > Chordata > Actinopteri > Siluriformes > Clariidae > Clarias > Clarias gariepinus. The sequence continues at coordinate 40,856,627 of NC_071106.1, forward strand.
TCTGCTTTGCTTAAAGTATTAAATGACATTTTACTAGCGGTTGACGGTGGTAAAAATATTGTTCTGTTGCTTCTTGATCTTACAGCTGCCTTTGATACAGTCGATCATAATTGTGTGATCGATCTTGGTGTGATTGATTCCAGCCTTACATTTGAAGCTCATGTAGATAATATTACCAGGATAGCATTCTTTCACCTCAGAAATATTGCCAGGATAAGAAATTTATTGTCGCTAAACGATGCAAAAAAAAACTAGTTCATGCTTTTATTACCTCTAGGTTGGACTATTGTAATGCCTTACTGTCTGGATGTTCAGCTAGATGCATAAATAAGCTTCAGCTTGTCCAGAATGCAGCAGCAAGGGGCCTCACTAGAACCAGAAGATATGAGCACATCACCGCTATCTTATCTTCACTGCATTGGCTCCCTGTGAAATTTCGCATTGATTTTAAAATACTACTCTTGACATATAAAGCATTAAATGGTCTCGCGCCGCAGTACCTGAGCGAACTGCTAGTGTCTTATGATCCGCCACGCCTACTTTGATCAAAGGATGCAGGCTGCTTGTCAGTACCGCATATTATGAAAAATACAGCTGGGGGCAGAGCTTTTTCTTATAAAGCCCCAAAATTATGGAATAGTCTTCCAAATAGTATTCGGGACTCAGTGTTTAAGTCCAGGCTAAAAACCTATTTATTTAGCCAAGCATTTTTATAAATAGATTTGCCATAGGTAAAGGAGCAGATCTGGGGGACTCATGAACGTAGAGTATTATGGTGAACTCTACAGTTAATATACATTCACATTATACATTGTGTGACTGTGACCATACCTAACTGCCATCTCTCCTCTTCTTCTCTTTCCCCCCCTGTTTCTCTTTCCTCTCTCCTCCTGTCTCCCCCCTTTCACTCTTTCTCTCTCTGTCAAGCTACACATGTCGTTCCTGAGCTGCCAGTGATCCAGACTCCCTCTGCCCTCCGGACCTGTCTGACCCATCCTGGTGCCCCGCTTCTGGCTGAAGATCTCGTCACATGGATGCCCCGTGTGTCTCTCTGGGATGCGTCTGGTGTCTGGGAATGATTCTCTCTACCTAGAAAATAGTTCTGGCCTTGACTGGTGTTGGCCTTGGTTCTGGCCTTGATCTGGGAACTTGACAGTTCGATAGTTCAGGACTGGAACTTCTTACAAGTCTACCTGGGTCTTTAATAACTACCTGGACTCCATATTAACATCAATTAACATCAGCTATTATAGCTGAACTGCCTCAAACCCTACACACTGTATAAATGCAGATCATTTACTGCTTTCTGTTTCACCCAAATGAGGATGGGTTCCCTGTTGAGTCTGGTTCCTCTCAAGGTTTCTTCCTATTACCATCTCAGGGAGTTTTTCCTTGCCACTGTCGCCCTCGGCTTGCTCACCAGGGACAAGCTGACCATTTTGATTCATACAAATTCACATTTCAGGGCCAGGGGTAGCTCAGTGGTTAAGGCATTGGACTACGGTTCGAAAGATCCCAGGTTCAAACCCCACAACCACCAAGTTGTCACTGTTGGGCCCTTGAGCGCGGCCCTTAACCCTCAACTGCTCAGATGTGTAATGAGATATCAAAAAAAATCTTTTTTCTTTACATATTTGTCACACTTGTATAGGTGGAATTTCACCTAAACACTTTGAGGAAAAGATAAATTGGCCTTTTTGATTAAAAACAATGCAATTTATGCTATCATAAGGAAAATATAAATTTCTTCCATTCCAAGGATTAAAAATGGTAACAATGTCAACTTTAGAATCTAAAATCCAGAAGATAAAATTTACACAAATTTAAAAAGAGGCCTTAATGACTGAAACTCTTCAGAAGAGCCTAAGACGTAAGAGGTTTTTAAAGTTGGGTGAACCAAGATTAAATTTGTTTACTGTTTAACTTCTACTTCATAAGGGTTTTGCCAGTGGTGGTACAGCGCAACGGGGGTCATTATTTACTATTAAAGAAACTTATGATGATCTGTCACGGCGTGCGCCTGTGATGGGTGTGCGCCCAAATCTATCTCTACTCGCTCACTCCGTAGGCTCCCTGAATAGGCGGCAAAGGGAGGAAGCCTATTCGTTTTCGCTGGCGATAATTAACGTTAATATGATCTCGGGCTTGCTACACATTATAAAAGCAAGGCGCAGAGTTTAGTCCGAGGTCCGGGAAGTACGTGATGTGGTGGAGAATAGGCAGTGGCTGTTTTACACCGAATTGCTCCCCGGGCGAGACTCCCTCCCTCCCTCCTTTGTATTCAAAGAATAGACTAAAACAAAATCATGTTTGCTTCAGCATTAGAAACAATATTGTATTAGGCTAACTTTATTAAAGATTATACACTTTTGTATTCTTTGTTCACACACGTGGGCATCTTTAAATTTTCTGAGCAAATTAATAATAATTTCCATGAATAAAAAGGAGGAGGAAGAAAAGGTTACGCGAAAATAAGAAAAAGCTTTAGAGGTAAATGCTGTAAAATGCTTCAAATTAACAGATTCTGCCTATAACAGGTCAGGGACAGTGAGGCTGGATCCAGCAGCGCACCACATCCCACATCATAATACACTGACTCATTAAAGTGGAGATTCTTTTTTAAAACTACTTACTAGTATAAAAATATAACACAATACAAAAACATAAAACAAAGTTTCACTGAACATATATTGGGTCATATTTGTAAAACAAAGGAAGGAATAATAAGACAAACAACTGTCATAATTCGAGCTGGTTATGAGATGGACGCAAAATGCAGGGGTTTAGTTTGCACGTCTTTTATTTTGGTGTCAGAGGTGAACAAAAGGATAATTCTTGTTAAATAAAAGAAACAAACAAACACTCTCTCAGGCCGGGTCTGCAGGCGGGATCCCAGGAGGATAATCTCAATCAAAGAATCTCTAGGAACTGAAAATATAAGACAAAAGCACAGCCTTTTACTGAGCGCAGCTCAGTCTTGCACTTGACACACTTCCACGTCGTAAACCGGCCCGGACCCTGCAGACACCGTTCAGTCCTGAGGAGGAGAGAGCGAAAACACAGACAAACGTTACTGATAGACACCTGGATGCAAACGAAAAACCAACAGTGAACGGACAAGTGCCTACGGGTTCGGCTGGTTTAAATAGAGACACACAAGGGCAAGACACAGGTGAAACTAATTACACATTCCTGAGAGACATACCAACACAGACACACTAGGGGGAGACAAAGCGGTGGCTCAGTAATCCGGTGAACTTGACCTTATTCCCCGGGGCCGTGGTGGCACAGGTGTGACAACAACATATAAAAATACAATATTTTCAGTGTCCAGTAGCACCAGTCATACAGAGAGCCAGGAGGCTTATAAACAGTTTGACAGCAAAATAAGACATTTTGTCAGTATTGTGATTTTTTTTTAATTTATTTATGTATTTCAAAAGATGCAAGACAATACTGCCAAAATGTATCATTTACATGCTGTTAAAAAATATTCTTTGCATTGTCTCTTATTGAGTCACAAGGCTGTTAAAAAGCTATTTATATCATTCAAGTTATTCATATCAGTGTAGTTTAATTTTAAAAGTGCTTTAACTCCACCTGGCACAGTTTAATCCCAGTGGAACAATCTGACTACATGTGCAGTGCCATAAAAAAAGTATTTGCCCCTTTCTGTTTTTTTTTTTTTTTTTTTTGCATATTTGTCACCCTTGTATGGGTGGAATTTCACCTAAACATTTTATGAGGAAAAGACCAATTTGGCCTTTTTTTTGTGAGTTATCATGAACATGCATTTCTGGGGTATCATCTTGATGCATTGTAAGACAACACTCATCAGTGTAAGCTGCAATTGTAGCAGGTCAGTGATGATGAACCAGTGCCTGTTGATGATGACCAACACGTCTCCCCTGATCTACCAGAGTTAAATAAAAAGAATGGCAATCAAACTGAATAAAATTAGTAGCAGCATTAACGCATGCTAGTAATTATTATGGTAGTCAATATTAATTCAAAATAATGTTTCTCAGCATTATTTCATATTGTAGTGTTTTTACCGCTAAGCAGGAACTTGGAGAGACAAGTGAGCTTCCTGGCTGCCCAATGCAATGGCTGGGAGTATTTTAATTGGTTTCCAACACAACGGCACAGGCACAATTACAGTCACAAACATAAGACACACGTTCTAGCCCTCACACACACACAACCTGGCTGAACCCACTAATTCTAACACCTTTCCCCAACAGGGTGACAACATAACAACCCCTCCCGCAAAGCATGATGGTTCCCAAACGAAACCCCGCCCACGCCACATTGCCCCCACCCGAGCTGTGACCGTCCCAGGCGTGACGGTGGTCGGCGCTGGCGTTGGGAACGCCGGAGACTTTTTGCGGGGGAAGGGGGGCCGTCGCCCTCCTCCTGAGGCGGACTGGCCTCCACAGAATCCGACGATGCCCTGGCGTGGGGCTGATAAGGAGCCAGGCGGTCCCTGTGGAGCACGACCAATCGCGACCGCCCCGTCAACCGCACCCGGTAGACCACTTCAGAGAGCTGTGCAACGACCGTGCAGGGGCCCACCCAGTGCGACATAAGCTTAGGTGATAGCCCCCTTTTCCTTCCGGGGAAATACACCCAAACTTGCTCCCCAGTAGCAAAGTTCCGCCCCCGGCTGTGAGTATCGTACACGCGGCGTCCCCGGCGTCCGCCAAGTGTCTACGCGCCAACTCGTGGACACGGCACAGTTTGTCTTTCAACGAAAAAAAATAATCCAAACCCGGTTTCGTGTGTAAATCCACTTGTGGAGGGGGCCCGAACACCAGATCCACAGGCGTGCGCAACTCGCGACCGAACATTAACGCAGCTGGCGTCAGTTGTGAGGACTCCTGCACTGCGGTACGATAAGCCCAAAGCACGAGAGGCAAATGCTCGTCCCAATCCTTCTGCCGGTCGCTGGTAAGCACGGCGAGTTGGGTGGTGAGTGTTCGGTTGAAGCGTTCCACGAGGCCGTCACTTTGTGGATGCAGGGGCGTGGTGCGGGTCTTTTTCACCCCGAGGCGCTCGCACACCGCCGCAAACACCTCCGCCTCGAAGTTACGCCCCTGATCGCTGTGCAACTGCTCCGGGACGCCGAATCGGCTGAACACCTCATCCACCAGCACTCGAGCCGTGGTGGAAGCGCTCTGATCAGGAACAGCAAATGCCTCCGGCCACTTAGTGAAATAATCCATGGCCACCAGCACATAACGATTCCCGCGATCGGAGATGGGGAACGGCCCCAGAATGTCCACGCCCATACGTTCCATGGGCGCCCCCACCCGAAAGTCTTGCAAGGGTGCTCGTGAGCGCTGGGTAGGGCCCTTCTTTGCCATGCAGACGTCGCATCTGTGAACAAAAAGTTCACTATCAGTATGACAGCCCGGCCAGTAGAACCGAGCACGCAACCGCCGCAGTGTTTTAGTTACCCCGAAGTGTCCCGAACCTGCATGCCCATGAACCATCCCCAGCACACATGCCCGCAAAGTCCGCGGCACCAGCAGCTGAAAAGATTCGCCAGCGCCACACGGCCGTTCCCACTGGCGGTAGAGTAAACCCCCCCGCAACGCTAGTCGGTTAAACTGCAAGTGGAGAGCTTTTTCCTCTGGTCCCAGGTGGGCAACGGCGGCATAATCCGGTCTCTGGCCCGCCTTAACCCAACCTAATACCCGCTGCAGCGCCGGGTCCTTCTCCTGCTCGACCATTAGCTGCTCTGCTACTCGGCGGCCTATTTGGATCCTCCGGATTTCCTCCGGGGTGCGCTCTAACTCGCGACTCTCCATCCCACTTCTGACACCAATTGTAGCGTTTTTACCGCTAAGCAGGAACTTGGAGAGACAAGTGAGCTTCCTGGCTGCCCAATGCAATGGCTGGGAGTATTTTAATTGGTTTCCAACACAACGGCACATGCACAATCACAGTCACAAACATAAGACACACGTTCTAGCCCTCACACACACACAACCTGGCTGAACCCACTAATTCAAACACCTTTCCCCAACAGGGTGACAACATAACAACCCCTCCCGCAAAGCATGATGGTTCCCAAACGAAACCCCGCCCACGCCACAATATTAATATTGACTACAATAATAATTAGAATAAGTAACTAGCGTAAGCTAATGCTGCAACTGATTTTATTTCAGCTTACCTGTTCAGTTTTATTGCCATTCCTTTTAAAATATTGTCTTTATAGATTTATATGTTGTTTGTCTTGATGTTCTTTTCTTCGTTTCTTTGTTTTACTAATATGACCCAATATATATTCATTGATACTTCAAATAATATGTTTAAATAGCATTGATTTCTGAATTGTTATTTTTATACTAGTAACTGATGTTAATAATGTATCTCTACATTAACAAGCCAATGTATTATGGTGTGGGCTGCTGTGGGCCAGGAAGTCCAGGGCCACTTTTTGGTCCCAGTCCGCTCCTGGTAATAACGAATGGAGAAAGCGCAGTCTAAGCCCTGGAATTCTGCATTTATGAGCTCTGTCGCTTGCTGTCAATGGGCGCCTAACACATTTTCGGCTTCAGTAGACACACAATACTTCAAACTGAAACACGACTGCCCCCTACAGGTAATGAAGGGCATCCCTTTTCTCAAAATGTGCATTTTTAAAGGCCAGATCTGTACTGGTAGGACCTTTTTATCTTTGTTTTTATTTCTATTTTATTTCATTATTGGAAGCTCTTTTATACACTATTTTAGGAATTTCACTTTTCAGTTTTGTGATGGTGGGTTTTAACCGGGATGTTGTGGGTTGCAGGCCTAGTTCTCTAACACTACTCTATTTTGAGGTTGCTGAAATGCTGGTAAAAAAAAATAAAAAATAATAATACTTGGGTTATTACAACAAACCCTAACTTCATTACCCACAAGTCTATACTAAATAAGTTCCACCCCCAGAAACTAACAAGATCCGGGCCTTAGTCTATTTATAGGAGTGCATGGGGACAAACGGTAATAGTCCTCTGGAGAAGCAGCATTGACTGCAAAACGTCAGGACTCCTAACTCCAAAAAAGGACAGTAACTTGCACATTGAAGGATAACTCTCCAGGGAAGTACATTGCAAATATTGTATCATCTTTTTTAAAGAATTTTTAAAAATAAACAAACTTTTTTCAACAATAAAATCACAGGAGAGGAGGTTTCTTTTTTCCCCTCGCCTTTTTTTGGGCACAGGAAACATCCCCCATGGTTTTATTTTTTTTTCTAGTGAGTACTCACTTTGTTTCTTTTTTTTATTAAATTCGATTTGGAGGGCACAGGACTTTTTTTCCTGCCACCCTTGATAGTCCTACCTCAAGGCATCCTGGTGAAAGTGGACAACATAAGGTCCCCTAGGCCTCTTAGGCCTCCTCAGTTTTCTGGGCCTCCTTGGCCTTCTCTTCCTGCTAGACTGTTAAGGTGAAAGTCTGGTCTTTCAAGAACATCCGGAGACTCCTTCCCCAGGAAAGACTGAGGTTTGAGATACCTTTAGGGTAAGATAAAAAAAATACACACTTTTTCTTTTTGTCATATTGTTACAGACATACTGTTGCAGATTGTTTTATTTATATTTGAAAAGATGATAGCTAAATGCAATGATTCCCTTAAGAAACAGATTTACTGTCTAAGAGACTTTGGAAACAGAGGGGGTGGAACAAACATTATTACACACAGACCAGCAACAACAGAACACAACACAAACAAACATTTTAGATCAACATTTGAGTAAATTTTATTTTAAATATATACAAGCAACACATCATGAGGAGATTGCCATTACAGCACTGCACACAAAAACTTTTCCAAAGGGCATGACTACATTTAGGCATTTGGCAGACGCTCTTATGCAAAGTGACTTACAATTTTTATTTGATTACACATCTGAGCAGTTGAGGGTTAAGGGCCTTGCTCAAGGGCCCAACAGTAGCAACTTGGTGGTTGTGGGGTTTGAACCTGGGATCTTCCGAACCGTAGTCCAATGCCTTAACCACTGAGCTACCCCTGGCCCCAACAGCCAAACTAGCATGACTAGGCAAACGTTAAAGCTTACACAGTTTATTAAGCCAGCATGCCCTAACCCACATACACTACATAGAATTACAGAAAACACACACAGTTGTATGAGAATGAACCAGCAGATCGTGCATGACCATTATACTTACGTGAAAAGGGATTTAATTCAAAAAATTACCAAAATTGAGAAAATTAAGTGGGATATTGCAGTTAAATGGGCAAAAGCCAGATTTAAACAAAAATTAAGGGAGGTAACTATGACAAAAGCAAAGGAACAAATTTAACAAGCCATTTTGGCAACATATAATGTAGGAACTTCAGATTCATCTCCCTCCCAAAAAACAATGATTCAGTTGAAGGTAAAAACCCGGTTCAAGAACCCTCTAATCTTGTAGTGTGCTCTCCACAGGTGCAACTGTTGAAGGGTTAGGGTTATAAATCAAACCCTCAAATCCAGGGAAATAACAGAATCAAGGTAGTTACTGCCTTATAACATGACTCCGTTCCAAGTACTTTTAGACAACAGCTAGACTCTACGATTAATCCAATTACAATTAAACCGGTAACACGCAGTAATGTTAGTAATGTGACTCCCCTCAGTAGACGACCTAGTGAGGATTTTGAGTCCTCAGTTAAAAACAAACAGACGTCTACGGTGCGGGTTCCCAATAGACACATTAACACTAAAAAAAAGATCTTAGACTGGTCATTAGAAGTAACAAAACCCATTCTATTTATTGGTGATTCAAATCTATCCAGAATCCCATATTATTCGGATGAGTCCGTACAAGTGGACAGCTTCCCGGGAGCCAATTTTATGCATATTGCGAAAGTTTTACAAAAACTAGACCCAAATCCCAACACACAGAAAGGGATTTTTGTCGCTTGGTATTAACAACAGGGACCAAAAGTTTGAATGTACCACTAAAAAACAGTTGCAAGAACTGTGGAGAGTTGCTGCCTTTACCTTCCCCAATGCCACTATCTACACCCCACTAGTCAATTTTTCAGATCTTTTATCAGAACACAAACAGGAAAATCTTAAAAAGTTGAACGCGTTTTTATTAACACATGCGAATCATCTACAGGAATTGCACCCAATTCGGTTCAGGGTAGACCCTAGGGACCCAGTACACTGGACTAGGGACACAGCGCTGGAACTTTTCCTTTATTGGCTAGACCAGTTAAACTTTTGAATTTGGTGAAGTGCAATGCGGAAGACATTAGACCGCACACCAATATTATTAATCTTTCTAAAACCTTTTTTTCTTAAAGAGGCACAAGAAATTCAAATTTTATTTGTCACATACACAAACATACACAGTACGAAATGTAGTGAAATGCATTTTACGGCTGCCATTGACCCTAGAAGAGAATTAAAGTTTACAAATAAGAAATAAATATGAATAAAAGAAATACGATAGAAATTAAATAAAAATTAAATTAAACTAGGAAAAAAAAGAGCGGCTACTTAACAAAGGTCTCACCTTCATTCCGACACCGCGGGTCACCAACTTGGGGAAGCTGACGGGAGATGTCCATGCTTATAACAGACAATTAAAAATTCGCGACTACTTTCAATACACTAACGGGATAGCACAGGTAAAATTCACAGATAAATCTAAATGGGAACCACAGATAGAACATATCAGTTCACCCATCAGAAGACTGATACAACACAACAATAAACTCATTAATGGACTCACATACTTACACAATACTCAACTAGATAATTTAACTCCTGCTGAACGCAGAGCCCTGATAGAATTGAATAACTCCGATATAGTAATAAAACCGGCAGACAAGGGCTCTGCTATAGTCATTATGGACAAACAGCAATATCTTCTGGAAGCTCATAGACAATTACAAAACAGTAATCACTACATACCACTTTCACATTCATTACAATATCACACTCAAACATTGGTTATACCTATCTTGCAGAATCTCAAACGGAAGGGGTACATCAATACTAAACAGTTTAATTTTCTCATAGGCCCAAATCCACCACGAAAATTTTATCTCTTACCTAAAATACATAAAGATCCAAAGGCATGGACGGTCCCCTCCGAGGTCCCACAGGGACGTCCCATTGTGTCGGATTGTGGGAGTGAGACCTACAACATAGCACAGTATATTGATTATTTTCTCAATCCTATCTCTACACTCCATGACAGCTATTTGAAGGATACATATGACTTCATCAATAAAATAAAAAATAAAACCCTACCTCACTTGGCCTTTCTATTTACAATAGACATAGTCAGCTTGTACACAAACATTCACACAACAACAGGTTTAGCAGCAGTTACAAGATGTCTGGACAAATTTCCAGACCCAAACCAGCCAGATACAGAACTCTTACAACTTTTAGAAATAAACTTAACCAGAAATGATTTTACATTTGACTCTTCCACTTATCTACAGGTGCAGGGTAAGGCAATGGGAAAGAAATTTGCACCAGCTTATGCAAATATTTATATGGCAGAATGGGAAGAGACTTCAAGTTCAAGTTCAAGTACACAGTGAAACGAAACAACGTTCCTCCAGGACCAAGGTGCTACATGCAACATAAACTTACAACATAAATTAACAGAGAAGCTAAACTAGCTAGCTAGGAGGCCTAGTTAGCTGGCTAGCAGAGACAAGACAGATATTCCTAACATAAATTACAACATAAATTAACAAAAAAAACTAACTAAAAAGACTAACTAACTAAAAGACTATCTACAGGTTTTTTTTTTTTCCCAGACAACAACATAAAGTGCACGTGCAAATGTGCAAAACGAGCAACAACAAAGTGACAGTGCGACGACAACGACATATCAGAACATAAAACATAAAATATGGTGTTGAGGTAGTAAAAACATAGCAGCAAGAATTGGTATTTGTGCAAAAAGTAATGAATATTGTGCAGAAGAGATAAACAGTGAGGCATTTACAGATGTGTGTACGATAGTTTGTGTGGGTCAGTGTGTCTGCGCTTGTGTTGATTTGTCAGTCCAGTCACAGTGTTTTGATGTATTGATGTAGTTGAGTTGTAGTAGTTAAGCTGAGTGATAAAGTTTGTGTGTGTGTGTGTGTGTGTTTTTATCAGTTCAGTCCCTTTTTGTTGAGGAGACAGATGGCTTGTGGAAAAAAACTGTTGCACAGTCTGGATGTGTGTGCCCGAATGCTTCGGTACCTTTTTCCAGATGGCAGGAGTGTGAAGTGTGTGTGAGAGGGGTGTGTCCGATCAGCCACAATGCTGTTGGCTTTGCGGATGCAGCGTGTGGTGTAGATGTCTTCAATGGAGGGAAGAGAGACCCCAATGATCTTCTCCGCTGTCCTTACTATCCGCTGTAGGGTTTTGCGGTCCGATATGGCACAATTCCCAAACCAGACAGTGATGCAGCCCCTCAGGATGCTCTCGATAGTCCCTCTATAGAAGGTGATCAGGATCGGTGGTGGAAGCTGGGCCTTTCTCAGTCTTCTCAGAAAGAAGAGACGCTGTTGGGCTTTCTTGTGTAGGGAGCTGGTGTTGAGGGACCAGTTGAGGTCCTTCTCCAGATGGACACCCAGGAATTTAGTGTTTTCGACAATCTCCACAGAGGAGCCGTTGATGCTCAGCGGAGAATGGTCGCCTCGTGTCCTCCTGAAGTCAACCACCATCTCTTTTGTCTTGTCAACATTCAAAGACAGGTTGTTGTTGTTGCACCAGTCCTTTAGCCTCTGCACTTCCTCTCTGTACGCTGACTCGTCGTTCTTGCTAATGAGACCCACCATGGTCGTGTCATCAGCGAACTTAATGATGTGATTTGAACTGTATGTTGCTACACAGTCGTGAGTCAGGGAATAAAGTCGTGACTTTATTCTAAAAATGCCCCCATCTACCCGCAGTTTATTATCACTATTTGGATGACATCTTTGGAGTTTGGCTGCATGGCAAACAACATTTTTATAATTTCATTGATTTGGCCAACTCACATCATGAGCATATTAAAGTTAAAGCGACCATAGATCCAACACAGATTGATTTCTTGGACACCACAGTCTTCACAACCTCGTTAACAAATACAAAATACCAAAACATTACATACTAAGGTCTTCTTCAAACCCACCGATTCACATGCACTCCTACATAAAAACAGTTTTCACCCTAAACATACCTTTAAAGGGATCATAAAATCACAAATTATTCGCTTTTTCAGGATTTGTTCATTTTCTCAACACTTTCATGAAGCGACACAGGTATTATTTAAAGCTCTCAGAACATGAGGTTATGCTAGGAGATTCCTCAGGTCTATCAAAACAGACACCATCTGGGAACTTACAAATTATTCAAAACCATTGCAGCCGGACCCCAAGGATGTCATCCCCATGGTTACAACATTTTCACGAGCCTCTACAACTTTAAATAAGAAGATCAAGGAACAATTTCACAAAACACAACAGGTACACTTACCACTTCAATCAGCAAAAGTCATCTCGGCCTATCGCAGAAATAGGAACATTGGAGATTTTCTGGTTAAATCTGATCTAACATCTGGACAGCAAAAACCACTCATTCACCAAACATTTTCAACCACTTAAATACCCATGCACGAGTAAAACATACTACCCCATTGTACACACACTAAATCTAAAAACTCAAAACGTAGTATACATTATTACTTGCGAACACTGTCAAACAAAATACATCGGTGAGAACAGATACACCTTATTACAGCGGCTCAAACAACACATCTATACAATTCAGAAAGGCACGCTCAATACACCTCTCACAATACATTTTAGATTAGTGGGTTAGTGCAGGATCTCAGGACTAGAAGCCAAGTTATTGTGGAGCTTTAACCAGAGGAGAAAAATGGAGGCCCATTGTATAAAAGAATTAGAAACAGAATATTCTCGGGGTTTTAACATCAAATTCGAACATGGGTTGATTGATTAATGTCATGGGATGGTAGTGGGAATATGATGGGGTACAGAGTGTACACACTCAGTTAATGGGGTACTGTCTTTTTCATTCCACTACTTTCTTTTTCAAAACAGAGAAAATAAATATTATTATTATTATTATTATTATTATTTTTCCTTTTTGGTAATACATTAATTGTTATTGAGAATCCTTGCTCATATTTTATTGTCAATAAAGAGACCATCTTCTGATTAAAAAAAAAATATATATATTGTCTAATGTTCACATCATTGTTTGCTGTGATTTTAATCATGCTTTATATTCTTTGTCTTTTGAAAATTGCATGATGTATACACTTTTGTACATTTAAACACTTACATATATAAATTTTAAGTTATGAATAATAACAAAAACTTAAAATAAGATTATTTACCTTACCCGTTTGTTTCCCTTTCCCTTCCTCTTCTCTCCCCCCCCCCTTTCTTTCCCCCTTTCATTAAAGCAGATTTATAGTTTGCTCTTGTGGTGACTTGTGGTGGTGTTGACTCACATGTGAAAAATGTAATTTCTATTCTTATTGCATGATTTTCTTAATAAATAGCACTTATATTAGCACTTTTAACTGATTGATACCCTAACCCTAGCACTTATAATAATCACAACTTATCTTCAACCCTAGCCCTAACCCTCACCAATTCAATCCAATTCAATTTTATTTGTAAAGCGCTTTTAACGATTTACATCATCACAAAGCAGCTTTACACAATCAAAAGAACTAAGTTTGTATGAAATGTGAATGTGTATGAATAAAATTGATATGATTGTCCCTGATGAGCAAGCCTAGGACGACTGCGACAGTGGCAAGGAAAAACTCCCTGAGATGGTAATAGGAAGAAACCTTGAGAGAGGAACCAGACTCAACAGGGAACCCATCCTCATCTGGGTGAAAACAGATAGCAGGGATTGATGTGCATAATAATATGCGAGACTGGAAGTTCAATATAAGAGGAGATGTGTAAGATTAAAGTCCAGTTTGTTCCTGGAGGCTCAGGTACACTGTGAAAAAATTTCAGTCCTGAACTATTGAGCGACTGAAGTCACAGGTCCTCAGAGAACAGCAGTCTGCATCAGTCGACGACAGGACCACCTTCATGGAAAAGTGGAACCAACCCCAGTCACCACACGCATTCCAGGCAGACCACACGGGGGCATCCATGTGATAAGATCTCCAACCAGAAGCAGGACTCCAGGATGAGTTAGAGAGGTCCAGCGGGCAGAGGGGGTCTGGATCACTGGCAGCTCAGGAGCGACATGTATAGCTCGACAGAGAGATAGGTAGAGGAAAAAGGAGAGAGGGAGAGAGAGATACTTGGAACTTCTTACAAGTCTACCTGGGTCTTCAATAACTACCTGGACTCCATATTAACATCAATTAACATCAGCTATTATAGCTGAACTGCCTCCCACCCTACACACTGTATAAATGCAGATCATTTACTGCTTTCTGTTTCACCCAAATGAGGATGGGTTCCCTGTTGAGTCTGGTTCCTCTCAAGGTTTCTTCCTATTAACATCTCAGGGAGTTTTTCCTTGCCACTGTCGCCCTCGGCTTGCTCACCAGGAACAAACTGACCATTTTGATTCATACAAATTCACATTTCATACAAACTTAAATAATTCTTTTGACTATGTAAAGCTGCTTTGCGGCAATGAAAATTGCTAAAAGCGCTATACAAATAAAATTGAATTGAATTGAATAGATAGAGAGGAGAGATGGAGAAATAACAGTTAGGTATGGTCACAGTCGAACAATGTAAAAAGTGAATGTATATTTAGTGCAGAGTGCAAGCAGAGACTCCGGCAGGACTAGCTATGACAGCATAACTAAAAAGGGAGAGCCAGAAGGAAACACAAACATGAGGGCTTCCAGAGATGTAAGGCAACCAATCACCTCACAGTCAACAAACCTGAGTGATCAATGAGAGTGGGGAAGACAGCATCCAAACATTCCAGTTCACCTAATACTCTACGTCCATGATTCCCCCAGATCTGCTCCTTTACCTAAGGCTAATCTATTTATAAAAATGCTTGGCTAAATAAATAGGTTTTTAGCCTGGACTTAAACACTGAGACTGTGTCTGAGTCCCGAACACTATTTGGAAGACTATTCCATAACTTTGGGGCTTTGTAAGAAAAAACTCTGCCCCCTGCTGTAGTTTTAATAATACGCGGTACTGACACCACAACTTCTAACCCTATACCAACCCCTACCTTAACCTCAACCCTAACCCCAGCACTTATAATAATCATAATCTATGTCTAGGTTATTTATCTTCAGATACCAACCTCCAACCCTTACCCTAACCTCTACCCCAATCCCTAACCCATGTGGCCGCCCTAAAGTGCCTGTTGGGCGGGCTAACCCTAGGTGTTCCAGGGCTTAGGGACCTCCAGGGGATCCGGTGCACCATCCGCGCCTGGGCCCCCACACTTAAGCCCCCCTACACGGACTAAGCACCAGTGCTTTTCCCCCTTGGAACTCCTCACCCCGGGATACCCAAGGACTTAGAAAAATTTCAACAAAGTTTCAAAAAATTTTCAAAAAATTTCCTCGGGTATCCCAGGGGCCATTAATGAAAAATACGGAGGTATCCCAGGGACCCGGTTCTTTAAGGGGACTTCGGAAAGGGTTTAGTCCGTATAGGGGGGCTTAAGTGTGGGTGCCCGGGACCCCCTGGGGCGCCAGGTCCCCTGGAGCTATGATCCCCGGGGATAGGCCGGTTCTAGGGCCCCGGGTAGGGGTGCCTATAGGGCGGGCAGTGGAGGTCACTATTCCCCTTGGGGTTGGGCAGGTGTAACTCCGCGGGCATTGGGGCTAAAGAACTGTGGGAGCACTTGTTGGATAGGGCTGGGAAAGCCCTACGAGGCTGGATAAAGTTGGCGGGGCGGGGTCGCTCGGGGCGCCCGCTGGTGGCCGGCAAGCTTCCCGGCCTTTTCGGGCATATCTCCTCGGCCCTTAGGGCTAGAGAGCTGGGGGAGAGCTCGTTGGATTCAGCCCAGGGGTCCCGGGAAGACTTTCCAGGGTTTCTGGTTGTGTGTTAATTGGTCCGGCCAGTAAGTGGTGCTAAACTTCCCGGGGTTCAAGCCGGCCTATCTCTGTGGCAGTTGGGACAAGAGAGCTGAGCAAGGGCTTTTTGGATAGGGCCTGGCGAGCCGTAAGAGGGTGGTGAGTTTCGCGGGGGTGAGTTGCTCGGGGCGCCCGCTAGTGGCCTTCAAGCTCCAGGGCCTTTTTGGTTATCTCCCCAGCCCTTAGGGCCAGAGGGCTAAGGATGGGCTCGATAGATTCGGCTAAGGAAGCCCAATAAGGCTGGCCAACCTGAGGTGCCTGAAAATTAAAGGGAGTCCCATGGGTGCTCAAACATAATGAGTCTCCAAAATGGTCAAAGTCCCAAAGAGGCTTAGCCCCAGGGGGTGTGGGTGACTAGTGTGGCTGCCCTAGGGGTGCCTGGGGCTAGGGAAAGTCCAAAGCCCCAGGCTGGGGCTGGGAAAGGACCCAAGCCCTAAGTTGGGGCTGGGGAAGGACCCAAGCCCTAAGTTGGGGCTGGGGAAGGACCCAAGCCCTAAGTTGGGGCTGGGGAAGGACCCAAGCCCTAAGTTGGGGCTGGGGAAGGACCCAAGCCCTAAGTTGGGGCTGGGGAAGGACCCAAGCCCTAAGCTGGGGCTGGGGAAGGACCCAAGCCCTAAGCTGGGGCTGGGGAAGGACCCAAGCCCTAAGAGCTGGAAGCCCAAATATGCTGCAACCCTAAAATGTCAAAGCCCCATGGAGGCTTAGCCCCAGGGGGGTGTGGGTGACCAGTGTGGCCGACCTAGGGGTGCCTGGGGCTGGGGAAGGTCCAAAACCTCAGGCTGTGGCTGGGAAAGGTGGAGAACCCCAAGCCGATTAAGCCTGTGCATGAGCTGGGGCCCCTGATATGCTCCATCCCTTGGATGGCCAAAGTCCCATAGGGTTAGGGTTAGGTTAAAGTAAAATAATCCGCTGCCCCGGGAAGGGTTAGGGTTAGGGACTTACAAGGAGAAGTTGGCCCCAAGTCAATTGGGTTTTTGAGTTAGTGGTCCCCAAAGAGCGCTTTCGCTATGTTGGGCCCGCCGCCCATTCATTTCCAATGGGGCCCAGGGTTAGGTTAGGGGAAATATCATCTTAATTGGAGCCTTAGCCCCTTAAAGCACTGACACACTGTCTGTTTTTAGTTAAAAATAGATGAACTTAAGAAGATATAAAAAGTAAAAGCTTTCATTAAAATAGATAAAAGATTAAAATAAACTTAAAAAATATATATAAGATAACATAAATATATCCTTAAGAAAATAATAATACAAGATTAAAATAAAATAAAATGATTTTAGACAAGATAAATCAAAAGAACTTCTGAAAATCTCTTATTAAAAATTTATTTACTAAAAATTCAAAAGAAAATGGTGGATGAATAAAATCATATTTAAAAGAAGAAATAAGAAAAAGCTGTCCCCATCAGAAATAATATATGAGAATAAAAAAATATAGTAAAAGATGTATAATAAAAGCTAAAAGATCTACACCCCTGAAACAGCATTAAAAACAATGGAAGCCATTCTCAGAAATCCCTGAGTTGGAAAAAGTACTTTATTTAAAACAGTTATGTTCACATGTTCACCAGTCAAGTTTGGAGGAACAGGAAACCCAAAAGGGATTTTTTCTTTTGATGGCATAAAGAGGGTTTTTAGAGAATCCACTAAAGTCTCAAGCGGGTCCACACATCGAGTAGGGCAGAGGCTGAGTTTGTCCCAGGAAATTGTGACTGATTACGGTGGTATGCATACTTGGAAGAATCAGAAGGGAAGCAGAAAGGAAAAGAGAAGGAAAGAAAAGAAAGGAAAAAATGTAAAATCAAAGTTTGAAACTATAGAAATTGGGGTTAAAACTCGGGACCCTAGGGTTAGGGAAAATTAGGGTTGGGGTAGTTAGGGTTAGGTTGAATTTAGGGTTCATAGAGTTAGGTTTAGGAGTAAAGGTATTTAAGGTAAGGGTAAATAAGGCTAGGGTTTAGGTTAGGTTAGGGGGAATAGCCGCAACGCCAGGCCAGGGTTAGGGTTAGGGTTAGGGTATAAGGATAAATGCGAAAGTGCACCCCGGGGTGCACTTTGTTTGTGTAGGTCCTAGGAGGCTGAAATTGGGTATATAGACTAATTGGGGGACGCCGAGTCTAATGCACTTGGTTTGGTGTCTCTAGCACCACCAGGTCCTGAGATATAGGCGTGCACCTCTATGGTTGCGTTTTGGGTTAGGTTAGGGTAAAATAATCCGCTGCCCCGGGAAGAACCCGGAACCAGCGTTGTGCACGGGCCAGCCACTCAGGCCTCATTTTCAGCCTCCTCCACTATGACGGGTTAGGGTTAGGGTTAGGGTTAGGGTAAAATAATCCGCTGCCCCGGGAAGAACCCGGAACCAGCGTTGTGCACGGGCCAGCCACTCAGGCCTCATTTTCAGCCTCCTCCACTATGACGGTCGACCGGTGTCGCCTGTTTAAATTTTAAGAGCTAAAGACTTTGCTTTTAGCTAAATTGTTGTAAAGACCCTCCATGAGCCGAGATACCCGCTTAAGGGTTAAGATTTAAATCAGGGCCTGGGGGTTGAGATTCGGGGTCATTTCTAGTTAAAGTTAGGCCATTGTACGACGAAGGCTAACGACCGTGTAATAACCTATGTTAGTGTAAATGCCTGTGACTTTCAGGTCAAACATGGGCACCGAGTAAGGTAAGGGTTATGGAAAATAGGTAGGGTTAAAGACAATAAGGGTAACGGTCCCGGGACAGGGTCCAAGGCAAGGAACTTTGGGGTTAGGATAGGTTTGGGGAGAGGTTGGGAAGACTCGGTTCCCTGCAGACCTAAAACCTAAAGTTAAAGGTCAGAGGTCAAATACATTTAAGGTTAATGTTGAGACTTAAAGCATTAGATTTAAAGCTAATAGGGTTCTAAGAGTTTAGGGTTAAAACTGACGGTTATGCTAAGAGTTAAGGTTTAGGCCTAGGGTTCAAAACTGATGGTTATATTTAGGGTTAAAGGTTTAGGCATAGAGTTTTTGATAAGCAGCTGAAGACACTGACGGTTATGTTTAGGTTCAGGGTTAGGGTTAGGGTTAGGGTTAGGGTTAGGGTTAGGGTTTGGGGAAAAGAGCCGTGGCTTCAGGGTTCTGCACGGGTCCCGAGTTAGGTTAAGGTTGGGGAAAAGGGATTAGGGTAATGACGAATAGGGTAACGGTCCCGGGACAGGGTCCAAGGCAGGGAACAGTGGGGTTAGGTTTAGGTTTTGGGGATAGGGTAGGGAGACTCGGGTCCATGCAGGCCCAGAACCAACGTTATGCACGGGCCTACCACGACATTATCAGTCCCAGACCCCTCCAATCTCCCCTTTTAGCTCCGAAATACATCCCTCCCCTTGGTTACACTATGAGCTCTTTATTTAGCAAGTCTTTTAGCGCTACGTTTCGGTTTTTATCAACCTTCTTCAGGCACAGACTTGCTTTAGGATTTTGGAATTTCAGTTTTACATTGTAGTTTTGCACAATCACTCTCTTATATTGTTACTCTTGGCTGTCTTGAAGCTGTAATGATGAAAACTCTGGCAAATGACCAGCTCAGATGCATAGGCTCCACCCCCTTGTTCAAAAAATGCTCCTCAGAAAATACAGCCAAGTTAAAATGAATTACTGTTTCTCCTTTTTCCATGAATTTATTTTCCTTATTTCCTTATTATTTAGCTTCAGAAAATTATTAAGTGCACCAGGTAATTTTTAGATTTTCTCCTCCATTTTTTTCAAGATTGTTTTAGTGTTTATCACCATATTTATTAGATTTTCTTATGTTTTTCCATCATTTTTATAACTCTTTTTCCTCTTTTTTCAGGAATTATGATCCTCCAACAGGCACACACAACAGGTAAGTATTTTTCTCAATTTCTTTTTCAGGTTTTCCTTCTTTTTATAACTCTTTGTTCTCTTTTTCAGGTTTCTTTTGGTGATTTTTGTCCAGGTTTTTGTGATTATTGTTTTGATGGGAGTTTCCCCTTTTGGTAATTGTGGTTTTGATGTGTAAGTATTGTTATTTCATTGCTTTGTTGTATTTTCCAGGTTTTGTGATTATTGTTTTGATGGGAATCTTAGCCGCTGTCTCTCACACAGCACCTGTCTCTCTCTCGGCAGCTGTCTCTCACACAGCAACTGTCTCTCACACAGTCCTGTCTCTCACACAGTACCTTTCTCGGCAGCTGTCTCTCACACAGCAACTGTCTCTCACACAGTCCTGTCCCCCATACAGTACCTGTCTCTCATACAGTACCTGTCTCTCACACAGCATCTGTTTCTCTCCTCATGATGTTTTCCTTCTTTCTGTGGCTTAGTTTTCCCCTTTTGGTAATTGTGGTAAGCAGGTAAGTGTTTCAAGTGTTTTATTTTATTTCTTTGTGGTTTTTTTCCTTTGTTTTTGTGATTATTGTTTTGATGGGAAGTTTTCCCCTTATGGTAATTATGGTAAGCAGGTAAGTGTTTACTTTACCCTTTCTTTGATGTATTTTATTTCATTTATTTGTGGTATTTTGCTTAATGTCTCTTTTCTGTTTTTCAGGCTAATGGGAGATGAAGAGATGGTCCGAAGTCCAACTCCGTCGGGTGGCACTGGCTGGATAGGGTTTGGGGAAAAGAGCCGTGGCTTCAGGGTTCTGCACGGGTCCCGAGTTAGGTTAAGGTTGGGGAAAAGGGATTAGGGTAATGACGAATAGGGTAACGGTCCCGGGACAGGGTCCAAGGCAGGGAACAGTGGGGTTAGGTTTAGGTTTTGGGGAAAGGGTAGGGAGACTCGGGTCCATGCAGGCCCAGAACCAACGTTATGCACGGGCCTACCACGACATTATCAGTCCCAGACCCCTCCAATCTCCCCTTTTAGCTCCGAAATATATCCCTCCCCTTGGTTACACTATGAGCTCTTTATTTAGCAAGTCTTTTAGCGCTACGTTTCGGTTTTGTTCAACCTTCTTCAGGCACAGACTTGCTTTAGGATTTTGGAATTTCAGTTTTACATTGTAGTTTTGCACAATCACTCTCTTATATTGTTACTCTTGGCTGTCTTGAAGCTGTAATGATGAAAACTCTGGCAAATGACCAGCTCAAATGCATAGGCTCCGCCCCCTTGTTCAAAAAATGCTCCTCAGAAAATACAGCCAAGTTAAAATGAATTACTGTTTCTCCTTTTTCCATGAATTTATTTTCCTTATTTCCTTATTATTTAGCTTCAGAAAATTATTAAGTGCACCAGGTAATTTTTAGATTTTCTCCTCTATTTTTTTCAAGGTTGTTTTAGTATTTATCACCATATTTATTAGATTTTCTTATGTTTTTCCATCATTTTTATGACTCTTTTTCCTCTTTTTTCAGGAATTAGGGTTAGGGTTAGGGTTAGGGTTAGGGTTAGGGGTTAGGGTTAGGGTTAGGTTAGGGGAAATAGCCGCAACGCCAGGCCATGCCCGCTCCCACGCCGGAAATAAAAGGAAAGAATTGGGATTAGGGGTAGGGAGAATTAGGGTTGGGTAGATTGGGGTTAAGATTAGGGCTGGGAAAAGATAGGGTTAGAAAGCTTAAAGTAGGAAAGGTTATGGTTAGGGGTAGGTTAAGATTAGGGATAGGTAAGGGTGGGGGCTAGAAAGCGCAGAGTGGGCAGTCTCCAGCGTCCACGTTGTGCACTGGCCTACCTCACAGTCACCAAGCACCGACATCTCCGCCACTGGTTCTCCTGAACATGAGTCCTAAATGACCCTAGATTGTTCATTTAAACCCCATGGATACATGGAACTTAAATTGTTGATCCATGTTCTTTCTGCCTGTTTTCTCTTTTGGTGGGACCACCATCTGTTATGTTGTAGTCCCATACACTTTAGGGATTCGATACCATGTTTTATGAAGTGCTGGACAATCACAGTATGTAAATCTTTCTTGTGTTTAATATTGTATCTATGCTGTGTCAGCCTAACCGCCAAAGTATTCCTGGTCTCCCCCACATACTGTTTACTGCATTTTGTGCAATAAATCAGATAGACACAATTACTTGTGTCATGTTTCAAGGCCGGGGAAATCTCATAGATGGTTTTATTTTGTGGATTTTGGATCCATCGTTTTGGCCTGAATTCTCCAGGTGGGGCATGTTTCCTCTTTTCCTCTCCAGAAGGAGGTAACCTACTTCGGACCAGAATATCTTTGAGGTTTTGATTTTTGCGGTAGGCTGAAATGATTTTGTGGTTGTCCAACACCTCATTTTGCATTTGAAATCGATGAAAATTAGATTTTATCAACCTATTTAGATGGACACTTCCTTTAGAGAAGGTTGTGATTAATGGGATCATTTCTTTGCTATCGTTTTTCCTCTTTTCGAGAAATCGATCCTCACAACTTCTCAGAAAGGAGCGGGAATAACCTCGTTTCCGGAGTGCTGAAAAGAGAATGCTTTTCGCCTCCAGGAAATCCTCGGGCTGGGTACATATTCTGTGAAATCTCTGTATCTGAGATTTCACGATACCCCTGAAAGTATGTTTGGGATGAAAGCTTGATTTGTGAAGAAGTGCATGGGTGTCAGTGTCTTTAAAATAGACCCTAACATCCAATTTGCCCGTCTCCACAAACCCTTTGCCCTTGTAGGTTACCGTGTCTAAAAAGTTGACACCTGCTCTGTCCAATGTATATTTAATTTTTATGGAACGGTGGAAATTATTAAGGTGGTCCGCAAACTGTTTGAATTGATCCTCTGTCCCAGTCCAGACACCCCAAATGTCATCAAGAAACCTATGATAACTAAAAGGTTTAAATTCCCAAGCAGCCAGGGCCTTTTCCTCCCATCGTGCCATGAATATGTTGGCATAGGAAGGGGCAAACTTTTTGCCCATGGCTGTGCCTTTGACCTGAAGGTAATGCTTGGAATTAAATTCGAAATCATTTTTCGTGAGGTTAATATCCAGCAGTTTTAAAATTGCTTCTTCAGGTCTGTTTTTATCAGGGAATTTAACGAACCACTCTCTGACCGCCTCCATACCAGCTGGTGTTTCAATATTGGTATATAAACTATCTATATCGATAGTGAACAGGAAGCAGTCAGGAGGGAGAGAAAGATTTTTTATCTTTTCAATGAAATCATAGGTATCCTTAATGTAACTGGGGTGTCTGGTACTTATCGGGTTAAGGAAATATTCAATATACTCTGCTGTGGCCTGTGTTTCACTGCCACAGTCAGAGACAATGGGGCGGCCCGGTGGCATCTCAAAGGGAACACTCCAAGTGTGTGGTTCCTTGTGAATTTTAGGAAGGAGGTAGAAATACCTGGGGCGTGGATCATCAGGGCCCATCAGGTAAATTTCTTGTTTTTTATTTATAAAACCCTCCTCCCTTAATTTAGTGAGTATGTCCCGTACAACAGGAACCGTTTTAAGGAAGATGGGTTCTGAGAGTTTTTTATAGTATTCTTCCTGGTTCAACTGCCGTTCCGCTTCCATTATGTATGCATGTCGATCCATTATGACCACAGCACTGCCTTTGTCGGCCGGCTTGATCACAATGGATCTGTTATTTTTTAGCTGTTGTAAGGCCTGTCTTTCATCCCGACTCAGATTTGGAACTACCCTGTAATTCCAGGGTATATTACTGATTGCATATTTGTCCGCTCTAATTATTTGTCTAATAGTGTTTGGGACTTGGGATAATTTGGGAGTCCAGCTGGATTTCCCTACAAATGGAAGGATTTCTCCCTCCTTCTCATATCTATAGAAGGCTGCCAGAAGCAGTCTTCTATGATATTGTTGTGTATCAGCAATCAGTTGTTTTTTTGTGTTTATGTTAATTTTGGGTGTGGGGATGAAAGTAAGGCCCTTGCTCAATAATTGAATTTGCCCTTTTGTAGGTGTGAAGTGTTTAGACAAATTTAAAACTTCACTCTTCCTATCTGATAATCCCGGTTTTGGGTTTATAGGGCAGCTAAGTTTAAGTGCTCGACCCATTGTTCGAATATGGCGCGAGCACAATTTAATGTCCAGTGAATTTGATCATCACCTACTTTAAACTGCGCCTTGGGCAATAATGGCAGGTGAGACATGTTTCTCTGGATGTGGCTATTTAGGTTATCCAGGATGATCTGTTCATCTTTCTTTAATGTCCTGGAGAAATTAATAAGCGGGATTATGATGTCGGCATTGGGGAATTTCTCCCTTGCTGCCTTTAAAGCCCGCTGCATTTCTTTAATAGCCGTTAACTTAGCTTTTTGACCACGGTGATTTATCCCGAAGGATAAGATCACTTTTTCCACAGCCACGTGCACCTGTGCTTTTTTAATCAGGTTCTCTGCATGTCGGAATGTAGCACCTGGGTAGCTGTCAATTTGGACATCAGCAAAGGAGTGATGAGGAAATCTACTCACATTGGAGTCCCCCAGAACGCAATATTTTTTCCGTACACTAAGACCCCAATCAACCAGTTTCCTAACTGTGCGCAGGTGTCTAATGGGCTTGTACGCTTTTGGTGACTCAGACGGTGTGCTTGTGAACACATTAGACTGATCTAGAGGGGGTTCGGGTAAAAGACATCCCCCCACCTGGAACCCCAACGAACAAGGGGAATCCATGAGTGGGAGGGTGTCTAACTCACCCCGATCATCCTCAAAATTGATAAGAGGCTCTAGTTCAGTATCGCTTACATCGGATGAACTACTACTGCACTGAATTGCATGTATCTGAACCACTGGCAAGGAGAACTCCTCACGTGTATCTACGTGTGAGAGAACCTCCTCATGTTGTGTATGAGACACATCATCTTGTGTTCGTGACCTTTCTGTGGGAACTGGCATATCTGTGGATGTTTTTTGAGTTCCCGGGTCACTATGAACTTCCAGTAGTTCTGGATGTTCATCCTGATGTGCGACCGCCGGATTTTTCGGTGAAGACACTTGCACTGTGATCCGTTGCCTAGGTCGTGGGATCCTACGTGGCAGTGCAATGGGAAAAGGGGTAAGGGACGGAGGAGGTGTTCTCTCTCTAGTTGCAGTAGGTACAGGAGAAGGGGGTTCTGGGGCCTGTGACAGGGGTGGGAAATCTTCCTCTGTGATAACAGAGGTGACCCTATCCCTTTCTGTGTCCCTGTCCCTTCGTCCTTCAATCTGATCAAAAGACAGCAGGAGTGCCTCTACTTTCTTTATAGGCTCCTGCATATGTCTTTTGGGATATCTCCTTCTGTACCACTTAATTGCAACTTTCAGGGCTGTGTCCCAATCCCCAATCAGTGTTTTCTGCAAGATTTCACTCTCTTTCTCAATGAAATTTATGTAGTGATCTTGCAGGATTAGGCGTGTGGTGTATGCCCAATTTTTGGCATTACCTTCTAGGAGGGTTTTTGTTTCCGGTGTCAGATTAGCCGGTTTTACTACATCACCCAGAAAATATGTGAGCTTAGTAAAAGAAGGAGGTTCCTCCTCCGCATGTATAGAGATCTTCTCAAGATGATGGAAGGATCTCAGTAATTCTAATAATTGTTTAACTAAGCTTCTGAATTTTTTATCTTGGGCTTCTGCAGTTTGTTTTTTATTTCTACCCCTCCTAGTTTGTTTGGGCTGTTTTTTCTGTTTTTTGCCCTGTTTTTGTTTAGACTTTTTGTCATTTGTAGTGCCCCGTCGTTTGCCACTAGTGGATCGTGGTCTTTGCTGAGGGCTCTTACGTCTTGGAGCCTGTCCCCACTGTCTCCAGTAGGGGTCATAATCGCTCCATTCAGGAATATGTCTAGGGTAATTCTGAGTGAATCTGGGGTACAGTTTACTATTTCTGAACTCCCTAGTGTTTTGGGGAACTCTGTATTCCTGGTATCTGACGTTGTGATACCATTCCTCAGGACAGGGATACCTGTCTCTCCATCCCCAATCATCAGGATGGGAGTAGGGTCGCCCCCGTCCTGAATAGAATGGACCACGGTATGACATATTCAAAGTAAAACAAAATAGAATTATTTAAACAAATGGCAAGTCTGTTGCTGCTCAAAATAAAATAAAATAAATTGATTTAAACAAATGGCAAGTCCGTTGCTGCAACGTTTCGGCTTGCTTAAGCCTTCATCAGGCATAGACTTGCCGAAAATAATTAAATTCAAAAAATGGGAAAAGGGAAAAGGGAAGAGAAAAAGAAAATAATGAATACAGAAGAAAATAAATTGTAGTGAGTTCAATAAAGAACTAACAGGGAGGAAAAGAGCTTGCTAGGAAAAAAGCTATGCTAAGCAAAAGCTAATTAGCCAAACAAACTCAAGAAAAGTGAGGAAAAATATATATATACACAAAAGAGAGAAAAGTTTTGTCCTCTTGAATAAAGAGTTCAAACTGGCTGTTAAGGGAGGAAAGACTAAAGTCTTTTAACAATCCTTTACCAGTTCTGAACAATTTTGTTCAAAGAAATAGGCTCTAAAACTCAACAATAGCTCGTGTTGCTGCTATAGCTCTCTGTCTCCAACTGAGAGGCTGCTTGCCTGTGAGTCACACACAGAGGCTAAGCTCCGCCCCCTTGTAAAAAAGGAAAAAGGAAAATAACAAGAAACTTTTTCAGTGTGGAGCTTATTTTTATTTTCCTCAGTGGTTTTTTCCTCTCCCCGATAATCTCTAATATGGTCTCCTTGTATTCAAAAAATATATATAAAATATATATAAAAAAATATAATAATAATTATTATAATTATCTCTTCCTTTATTTTTCCATTTTTTTCATTTCCCAATCTTTTCGAATTGTATTTAATTAAGACAGGTAAGTAAATCCAGGTAAGTAAAAAAGATTATTATTTTGGATGTCCAGGTATAATTATTAATATTTTCTATTCATTATTTATAATCATTTTATGAAATGTCATTCTTTTTGACAGGTTCCATGGATGATGCGGATACATCGGTAGCTCAACTATCGGAGGTGGCACTGGCTAGGTTAGGTTAGGGGAAATAGCCGCAACGCCAGGCCATGCCCGCTCCCACGCCGGAAATAAAAGGAAAGAATTGGGATTAGGGGTAGGGAGAATTAGGGTTGGGTAGATTGGGGTTAAGATTAGGGCTGGGAAAAGATAGGGTTAGAAAGCTTAAAGTAGGAAAGGTTATGGTTAGGGGTAGGTTAAGATTAGGGATAGGTAAGGGTGGGGGCTAGAAAGCGCAGAGTGGGCAGTCTCCAGCGTCCACGTTGTGCACTGGCCTACCTCACAGTCACCAAGCACCGACATCTCCGCCACTGGTTCTCCTGAACATGAGTCCTAAATGACCCTAGATTGTTCATTTAAACCCCATGGATACATGGAACTTAAATTGTTGATCCATGTTCTTTCTGCCTGTTTTCTCTTTTGGTGGGACCACCATCTGTTATGTTGTAGTCCCATACACTTTAGGGATTCGATACCATGTTTTATGAAGTGCTGGACAATCACAGTATGTAAATCTTTCTTGTGTTTAATATTGTATCTATGCTGTGTCAGCCTAACCGCCAAAGTATTCCTGGTCTCCCCCACATACTGTTTACTGCATTTTGTGCAATAAATCAGATAGACACAATTACTTGTGTCATGTTTCAAGGCCGGGGAAATCTCATAGATGGTTTTATTTTGTGGATTTTGGATCCATCGTTTTGGCCTGAATTCTCCAGGTGGGGCATGTTTCCTCTTTTCCTCTCCAGAAGGAGGTAACCTACTTCGGACCAGAATATCTTTGAGGTTTTGATTTTTGCGGTAGGCTGAAATGATTTTGTGGTTGTCCAACACCTCATTTTGCATTTGAAATCGATGAAAATTAGATTTTATCAACCTATTTAGATGGACACTTCCTTTAGAGAAGGTTGTGATTAATGGGATCATTTCTTTGCTATCGTTTTTCCTCTTTTCGAGAAATCGATCCTCACAACTTCTCAGAAAGGAGCGGGAATAACCTCGTTTCCGGAGTGCTGAAAAGAGAATGCTTTTCGCCTCCAGGAAATCCTCGGGCTGGGTACATATTCTGTGAAATCTCTGTATCTGAGATTTCACGATACCCCTGAAAGTATGTTTGGGATGAAAGCTTGATTTGTGAAGAAGTGCATGGGTGTCAGTGTCTTTAAAATAGACCCTAACATCCAATTTGCCCGTCTCCACAAACCCTTTGCCCTTGTAGGTTACCGTGTCTAAAAAGTTGACACCTGCTCTGTCCAATGTATATTTAATTTTTATGGAACGGTGGAAATTATTAAGGTGGTCCGCAAACTGTTTGAATTGATCCTCTGTCCCAGTCCAGACACCCCAAATGTCATCAAGAAACCTATGATAACTAAAAGGTTTAAATTCCCAAGCAGCCAGGGCCTTTTCCTCCCATCGTGCCATGAATATGTTGGCATAGGAAGGGGCAAACTTTTTGCCCATGGCTGTGCCTTTGACCTGAAGGTAATGCTTGGAATTAAATTCGAAATCATTTTTCGTGAGGTTAATATCCAGCAGTTTTAAAATTGCTTCTTCAGGTCTGTTTTTATCAGGGAATTTAACGAACCACTCTCTGACCGCCTCCATACCAGCTGGTGTTTCAATATTGGTATATAAACTATCTATATCGATAGTGAACAGGAAGCAGTCAGGAGGGAGAGAAAGATTTTTTATCTTTTCAATGAAATCATAGGTATCCTTAATGTAACTGGGGTGTCTGGTACTTATCGGGTTAAGGAAATATTCAATATACTCTGCTGTGGCCTGTGTTTCACTGCCACAGTCAGAGACAATGGGGCGGCCCGGTGGCATCTCAAAGGGAACACTCCAAGTGTGTGGTTCCTTGTGAATTTTAGGAAGGAGGTAGAAATACCTGGGGCGTGGATCATCAGGGCCCATCAGGTAAATTTCTTGTTTTTTATTTATAAAACCCTCCTCCCTTAATTTAGTGAGTATGTCCCGTACAACAGGAACCGTTTTAAGGAAGATGGGTTCTGAGAGTTTTTTATAGTATTCTTCCTGGTTCAACTGCCGTTCCGCTTCCATTATGTATGCATGTCGATCCATTATGACCACAGCACTGCCTTTGTCGGCCGGCTTGATCACAATGGATCTGTTATTTTTTAGCTGTTGTAAGGCCTGTCTTTCATCCCGACTCAGATTTGGAACTACCCTGTAATTCCAGGGTATATTACTGATTGCATATTTGTCCGCTCTAATTATTTGTCTAATAGTGTTTGGGACTTGGGATAATTTGGGAGTCCAGCTGGATTTCCCTACAAATGGAAGGATTTCTCCCTCCTTCTCATATCTATAGAAGGCTGCCAGAAGCAGTCTTCTATGATATTGTTGTGTATCAGCAATCAGTTGTTTTTTTGTGTTTATGTTAATTTTGGGTGTGGGGATGAAAGTAAGGCCCTTGCTCAATAATTGAATTTGCCCTTTTGTAGGTGTGAAGTGTTTAGACAAATTTAAAACTTCACTCTTCCTATCTGATAATCCCGGTTTTGGGTTTATAGGGCAGCTAAGTTTAAGTGCTCGACCCATTGTTCGAATATGGCGCGAGCACAATTTAATGTCCAGTGAATTTGATCATCACCTACTTTAAACTGCGCCTTGGGCAATAATGGCAGGTGAGACATGTTTCTCTGGATGTGGCTATTTAGGTTATCCAGGATGATCTGTTCATCTTTCTTTAATGTCCTGGAGAAATTAATAAGCGGGATTATGATGTCGGCATTGGGGAATTTCTCCCTTGCTGCCTTTAAAGCCCGCTGCATTTCTTTAATAGCCGTTAACTTAGCTTTTTGACCACGGTGATTTATCCCGAAGGATAAGATCACTTTTTCCACAGCCACGTGCACCTGTGCTTTTTTAATCAGGTTCTCTGCATGTCGGAATGTAGCACCTGGGTAGCTGTCAATTTGGACATCAGCAAAGGAGTGATGAGGAAATCTACTCACATTGGAGTCCCCCAGAACGCAATATTTTTTCCGTACACTAAGACCCCAATCAACCAGTTTCCTAACTGTGCGCAGGTGTCTAATGGGCTTGTACGCTTTTGGTGACTCAGACGGTGTGCTTGTGAACACATTAGACTGATCTAGAGGGGGTTCGGGTAAAAGACATCCCCCCACCTGGAACCCCAACGAACAAGGGGAATCCATGAGTGGGAGGGTGTCTAACTCACCCCGATCATCCTCAAAATTGATAAGAGGCTCTAGTTCAGTATCGCTTACATCGGATGAACTACTACTGCACTGAATTGCATGTATCTGAACCACTGGCAAGGAGAACTCCTCACGTGTATCTACGTGTGAGAGAACCTCCTCATGTTGTGTATGAGACACATCATCTTGTGTTCGTGACCTTTCTGTGGGAACTGGCATATCTGTGGATGTTTTTTGAGTTCCCGGGGTTAGGGTTAGGGTTAGGGTTAGGGTTAGGGTTAGGGGAAAAGAGCCGTGGCTTCAGGGTTCTGCACGGGTCCCGAGTTAGGTTAAGGTTGGGGAAAAGGGATTAGGGTAATGACAAATAGGGTAACGGTCCCGGGACAGGGTCCAAGGCAGGGAACAGTGGGGTTAGGTTTAGGTTTTGGGGATAGGGTAGGGAGACTCGGGTCCATGCAGGCCCAGAACCAACGTTATGCACGGGCCTACCACGACATTATCAGTCCCAGACCCCTCCAATCTCCCCTTTTAGCTCCGAAATACATCCCTCCCCTTGGTTACACTATGAGCTCTTTATTTAGCAAGTCTTTTAGCGCTACGTTTCGGTTTTATTCAACCTTCATCAGGCACAGACTTGCTTTAATCACCCCAGTTTATTTAAAAGAAAAAGGAACATTACTATTACTGATGCTTCTCATGGCTGTCTTGATTCTAGAATGCTCAAAATTTTGGTAAGTCACCTTTTATAGTCTTTGAGATCCGCCCCTTTGTTGAAAAAATTCTCTTAAACAGCCAAGAACAATTAAATAACTTTTCTCCTTTTTTCCTTTTTTCTGAAAATATTTTCCTCTTATTTATTTAGCTTCAGAAAAGTGCACCAGGTAAGTATTTATTTAATTTTGAATTTTTCTGAAAATGATTTATGACATTTCTTTGTTATTTTTTGTCTTTTTTCCTTTCTTTCAGGACTTCTGCTCCCCCAGGCAGGTAAATACAACAGGTAAGTATTTAATTTTATTTCTTTCTCCTTTTTGTGGTTAATTTTTACTTTTTTTGCAGGTTCCTTAAGTTGTTTTTCCTTTTAATCTTGTCCGGTTTTGTGATTATTGTTTTGATGGGAGTTTCCCCTTTTGGTAATTGTGGTTTTGATGTGTAAATATTTTATTTCTTATTCTTTGTAGTTTTTTCCAGGTTTTATGATTATTGTTTTGATGGGAATTTAGCCGCTGTCTCTCACACAGCACTTGTCTCTCTCTCGGTAGCTGTCTCTCACACAGCAACTGTCTCTCACACAGTCCTGTCTCTCACACAGTACCTTTCTCGGTAGCTGTCTCTCACCCAGCAACTGTCTCTCACACAGTCCTGTCTCTCACACAGTACCTGTCTCCCATACAGTACCTGTCTCTCACACAGCATCTGTCTCTCTCAACATGATGTTTTCCTTCTTTTTGTGGCTTAGTTTTCCCCTTTTGGTAATTGTGGTAAGAAGGTAAGTGTTTAACCTTTCTTTGGTGTAGGTGTTTTATTTCATTTCTTTGTGGTATTTTTTCCTTCTGTTTTTGTGATTATTGTTTTGATGGGAAGTTTTCCCCTTATGGTAATTATGGTAAGCAGGTAAGTGTTTACTTTACCCTTTCCTTGATGTATTTTATTTAATTTATTTGTGGTATTTTGCTTAATGTCTCTTTTCTATTTTTCAGGCTATTGGGAGATGAAGAGATGGTCCGAAGTCCAACTCCGTCGGGTGGCACTGGCTGGATAGGGTTAGGGGAAAAGAGCCGTGGCTTCAGGGTTCTGCACGGGTCCCGAGTTAGGTTAAGGTTGGGGAAAAGGGATTAGGGTAATGACAAATAGGGTAACGGTCCCGGGACAGGGTCCAAGGCAGGGAACAGTGGGGTTAGGTTTAGGTTTTGGGGATAGGGTAGGGAGACTCGGGTCCATGCAGGCCCAGAACCAACGTTATGCACGGGCCTACCACGACATTATCAGTCCCAGACCCCTCCAATCTCCCCTTTTAGCTCCGAAATACATCCCTCCCCTTGGTTACACTATGAGCTCTTTATTTAGCAAGTCTTTTAGCGCTACGTTTCGGTTTTATTCAACCTTCATCAGGCACAGACTTGCTTTAATCACCCCAGTTTATTTAAAAGAAAAAGGAACATTACTATTACTGATGCTTCTCATGGCTGTCTTGATTCTAGAATGCTCAAAATTTTGGTAAGTCACCTTTTATAGTCTTTGAGATCCGCCCCTTTGTTGAAAAAATTCTCTTAAACAGCCAAGAACAATTAAATAACTTTTCTCCTTTTTTCCTTTTTTCTGAAAATATTTTCCTCTTATTTATTTAGCTTCAGAAAAGTGCACCAGGTAAGTATTTATTTAATTTTGAATTTTTCTGAAAATGATTTATGACATTTCTTTGTTATTTTTTGTCTTTTTTCCTTTCTTTCAGGACTTCTGCTCCCCCAGGCAGGTAAATACAACAGGTAAGTATTTAATTTTATTTCTTTCTCCTTTTTGTGGTTAATTTTTACTTTTTTTGCAGGTTCCTTAAGTTGTTTTTCCTTTTAATCTTGTCCGGTTTTGTGATTATTGTTTTGATGGGAGTTTCCCCTTTTGGTAATTGTGGTTTTGATGTGTAAATATTTTATTTCTTATTCTTTGTAGTTTTTTCCAGGTTTTATGATTATTGTTTTGATGGGAATTTAGCCGCTGTCTCTCACACAGCACTTGTCTCTCTCTCGGTAGCTGTCTCTCACACAGCAACTGTCTCTCACACAGTCCTGTCTCTCACACAGTACCTTTCTCGGTAGCTGTCTCTCACCCAGCAACTGTCTCTCACACAGTCCTGTCTCTCACACAGTACCTGTCTCCCATACAGTACCTGTCTCTCACACAGCATCTGTCTCTCTCAACATGATGTTTTCCTTCTTTTTGTGGCTTAGTTTTCCCCTTTTGGTAATTGTGGTAAGAAGGTAAGTGTTTAACCTTTCTTTGGTGTAGGTGTTTTATTTCATTTCTTTGTGGTATTTTTTCCTTCTGTTTTTGTGATTATTGTTTTGATGGGAAGTTTTCCCCTTATGGTAATTATGGTAAGCAGGTAAGTGTTTACTTTACCCTTTCCTTGATGTATTTTATTTAATTTATTTGTGGTATTTTGCTTAATGTCTCTTTTCTATTTTTCAGGCTATTGGGAGATGAAGAGATGGTCCGAAGTCCAACTCCGTCGGGTGGCACTGGCTGGATAGGGTTAGGGGAAAAGAGCCGTGGCTTCAGGGTTCTGCACGGGTCCCGAGTTAGGTTAAGGTTGGGGAAAAGGGATTAGGGTAATGACAAATAGGGTAACGGTCCCGGGACAGGGTCCAAGGCAGGGAACAGTGGGGTTAGGTTTAGGTTTTGGGGATAGGGTAGGGAGACTCGGGTCCATGCAGGCCCAGAACCAACGTTATGCACGGGCCTACCACGACATTATCAGTCCCAGACCCCTCCAATCTCCCCTTTTAGCTCCGAAATACATCCCTCCCCTTGGTTACACTATGAGCTCTTTATTTAGCAAGTCTTTTAGCGCTACGTTTCGGTTTTATTCAACCTTCATCAGGCACAGACTTGCTTTAATCACCCCAGTTTATTTAAAAGAAAAAGGAACATTACTATTACTGATGCTTCTCATGGCTGTCTTGATTCTAGAATGCTCAAAATTTTGGTAAGTCACCTTTTATAGTCTTTGAGATCCGCCCCTTTGTTGAAAAAATTCTCTTAAACAGCCAAGAACAATTAAATAACTTTTCTCCTTTTTTCCTTTTTTCTGAAAATATTTTCCTCTTATTTATTTAGCTTCAGAAAAGTGCACCAGGTAAGTATTTATTTAATTTTGAATTTTTCTGAAAATGATTTATGACATTTCTTTGTTATTTTTTGTCTTTTTTCCTTTCTTTCAGGACTTCTGCTCCCCCAGGCAGGTAAATACAACAGGTAAGTATTTAATTTTATTTCTTTCTCCTTTTTGTGGTTAATTTTTACTTTTTTTGCAGGTTCCTTAAGTTGTTTTTCCTTTTAATCTTGTCCGGTTTTGTGATTATTGTTTTGATGGGAGTTTCCCCTTTTGGTAATTGTGGTTTTGATGTGTAAATATTTTATTTCTTATTCTTTGTAGTTTTTTCCAGGTTTTATGATTATTGTTTTGATGGGAATTTAGCCGCTGTCTCTCACACAGCACTTGTCTCTCTCTCGGTAGCTGTCTCTCACACAGCAACTGTCTCTCACACAGTCCTGTCTCTCACACAGTACCTTTCTCGGTAGCTGTCTCTCACCCAGCAACTGTCTCTCACACAGTCCTGTCTCTCACACAGTACCTGTCTCCCATACAGTACCTGTCTCTCACACAGCATCTGTCTCTCTCAACATGATGTTTTCCTTCTTTTTGTGGCTTAGTTTTCCCCTTTTGGTAATTGTGGTAAGAAGGTAAGTGTTTAACCTTTCTTTGGTGTAGGTGTTTTATTTCATTTCTTTGTGGTATTTTTTCCTTCTGTTTTTGTGATTATTGTTTTGATGGGAAGTTTTCCCCTTATGGTAATTATGGTAAGCAGGTAAGTGTTTACTTTACCCTTTCCTTGATGTATTTTATTTAATTTATTTGTGGTATTTTGCTTAATGTCTCTTTTCTATTTTTCAGGCTATTGGGAGATGAAGAGATGGTCCGAAGTCCAACTCCGTCGGGTGGCACTGGCTGGATAGGGTTAGGGGAAAAGAGCCGTGGCTTCAGGGTTCTGCACGGGTCCCGAGTTAGGTTAAGGTTGGGGAAAAGGGATTAGGGTAATGACAAATAGGGTAACGGTCCCGGGACAGGGTCCAAGGCAGGGAACAGTGGGGTTAGGTTTAGGTTTTGGGGATAGGGTAGGGAGACTCGGGTCCATGCAGGCCCAGAACCAACGTTATGCACGGGCCTACCACGACATTATCAGTCCCAGACCCCTCCAATCTCCCCTTTTAGCTCCGAAATACATCCCTCCCCTTGGTTACACTATGAGCTCTTTATTTAGCAAGTCTTTTAGCGCTACGTTTCGGTTTTATTCAACCTTCATCAGGCACAGACTTGCTTTAATCACCCCAGTTTATTTAAAAGAAAAAGGAACATTACTATTACTGATGCTTCTCATGGCTGTCTTGATTCTAGAATGCTCAAAATTTTGGTAAGTCACCTTTTATAGTCTTTGAGATCCGCCCCTTTGTTGAAAAAATTCTCTTAAACAGCCAAGAACAATTAAATAACTTTTCTCCTTTTTTCCTTTTTTCTGAAAATATTTTCCTCTTATTTATTTAGCTTCAGAAAAGTGCACCAGGTAAGTATTTATTTAATTTTGAATTTTTCTGAAAATGATTTATGACATTTCTTTGTTATTTTTTGTCTTTTTTCCTTTCTTTCAGGACTTCTGCTCCCCCAGGCAGGTAAATACAACAGGTAAGTATTTAATTTTATTTCTTTCTCCTTTTTGTGGTTAATTTTTACTTTTTTTGCAGGTTCCTTAAGTTGTTTTTCCTTTTAATCTTGTCCGGTTTTGTGATTATTGTTTTGATGGGAGTTTCCCCTTTTGGTAATTGTGGTTTTGATGTGTAAATATTTTATTTCTTATTCTTTGTAGTTTTTTCCAGGTTTTATGATTATTGTTTTGATGGGAATTTAGCCGCTGTCTCTCACACAGCACTTGTCTCTCTCTCGGTAGCTGTCTCTCACACAGCAACTGTCTCTCACACAGTCCTGTCTCTCACACAGTACCTTTCTCGGTAGCTGTCTCTCACCCAGCAACTGTCTCTCACACAGTCCTGTCTCTCACACAGTACCTGTCTCCCATACAGTACCTGTCTCTCACACAGCATCTGTCTCTCTCAACATGATGTTTTCCTTCTTTTTGTGGCTTAGTTTTCCCCTTTTGGTAATTGTGGTAAGAAGGTAAGTGTTTAACCTTTCTTTGGTGTAGGTGTTTTATTTCATTTCTTTGTGGTATTTTTTCCTTCTGTTTTTGTGATTATTGTTTTGATGGGAAGTTTTCCCCTTATGGTAATTATGGTAAG
Source organism: Clarias gariepinus (assembly GCF_024256425.1). Lineage (NCBI taxonomy): Eukaryota > Metazoa > Chordata > Actinopteri > Siluriformes > Clariidae > Clarias > Clarias gariepinus. Next base: position 40,892,819 of record NC_071106.1, read on the forward strand.
CAGGTAAGTGTTTACTTTACCCTTTCCTTGATGTATTTTATTTAATTTATTTGTGGTATTTTGCTTAATGTCTCTTTTCTATTTTTCAGGCTATTGGGAGATGAAGAGATGGTCCGAAGTCCAACTCCGTCGGGTGGCACTGGCTGGATAGGGTTAGGGGAAAAGAGCCGTGGCTTCAGGGTTCTGCACGGGTCCCGAGTTAGGTTAAGGTTGGGGAAAAGGGATTAGGGTAATGACAAATAGGGTAACGGTCCCGGGACAGGGTCCAAGGCAGGGAACAGTGGGGTTAGGTTTAGGTTTTGGGGATAGGGTAGGGAGACTCGGGTCCATGCAGGCCCAGAACCAACGTTATGCACGGGCCTACCACGACATTATCAGTCCCAGACCCCTCCAATCTCCCCTTTTAGCTCCGAAATACATCCCTCCCCTTGGTTACACTATGAGCTCTTTATTTAGCAAGTCTTTTAGCGCTACGTTTCGGTTTTATTCAACCTTCATCAGGCACAGACTTGCTTTAATCACCCCAGTTTATTTAAAAGAAAAAGGAACATTACTATTACTGATGCTTCTCATGGCTGTCTTGATTCTAGAATGCTCAAAATTTTGGTAAGTCACCTTTTATAGTCTTTGAGATCCGCCCCTTTGTTGAAAAAATTCTCTTAAACAGCCAAGAACAATTAAATAACTTTTCTCCTTTTTTCCTTTTTTCTGAAAATATTTTCCTCTTATTTATTTAGCTTCAGAAAAGTGCACCAGGTAAGTATTTATTTAATTTTGAATTTTTCTGAAAATGATTTATGACATTTCTTTGTTATTTTTTGTCTTTTTTCCTTTCTTTCAGGACTTCTGCTCCCCCAGGCAGGTAAATACAACAGGTAAGTATTTAATTTTATTTCTTTCTCCTTTTTGTGGTTAATTTTTACTTTTTTTGCAGGTTCCTTAAGTTGTTTTTCCTTTTAATCTTGTCCGGTTTTGTGATTATTGTTTTGATGGGAGTTTCCCCTTTTGGTAATTGTGGTTTTGATGTGTAAATATTTTATTTCTTATTCTTTGTAGTTTTTTCCAGGTTTTATGATTATTGTTTTGATGGGAATTTAGCCGCTGTCTCTCACACAGCACTTGTCTCTCTCTCGGTAGCTGTCTCTCACACAGCAACTGTCTCTCACACAGTCCTGTCTCTCACACAGTACCTTTCTCGGTAGCTGTCTCTCACCCAGCAACTGTCTCTCACACAGTCCTGTCTCTCACACAGTACCTGTCTCCCATACAGTACCTGTCTCTCACACAGCATCTGTCTCTCTCAACATGATGTTTTCCTTCTTTTTGTGGCTTAGTTTTCCCCTTTTGGTAATTGTGGTAAGAAGGTAAGTGTTTAACCTTTCTTTGGTGTAGGTGTTTTATTTCATTTCTTTGTGGTATTTTTTCCTTCTGTTTTTGTGATTATTGTTTTGATGGGAAGTTTTCCCCTTATGGTAATTATGGTAAGCAGGTAAGTGTTTACTTTACCCTTTCCTTGATGTATTTTATTTAATTTATTTGTGGTATTTTGCTTAATGTCTCTTTTCTATTTTTCAGGCTATTGGGAGATGAAGAGATGGTCCGAAGTCCAACTCCGTCGGGTGGCACTGGCTGGATAGGGTTAGGGGAAAAGAGCCGTGGCTTCAGGGTTCTGCACGGGTCCCGAGTTAGGTTAAGGTTGGGGAAAAGGGATTAGGGTAATGACAAATAGGGTAACGGTCCCGGGACAGGGTCCAAGGCAGGGAACAGTGGGGTTAGGTTTAGGTTTTGGGGATAGGGTAGGGAGACTCGGGTCCATGCAGGCCCAGAACCAACGTTATGCACGGGCCTACCACGACATTATCAGTCCCAGACCCCTCCAATCTCCCCTTTTAGCTCCGAAATACATCCCTCCCCTTGGTTACACTATGAGCTCTTTATTTAGCAAGTCTTTTAGCGCTACGTTTCGGTTTTATTCAACCTTCATCAGGCACAGACTTGCTTTAATCACCCCAGTTTATTTAAAAGAAAAAGGAACATTACTATTACTGATGCTTCTCATGGCTGTCTTGATTCTAGAATGCTCAAAATTTTGGTAAGTCACCTTTTATAGTCTTTGAGATCCGCCCCTTTGTTGAAAAAATTCTCTTAAACAGCCAAGAACAATTAAATAACTTTTCTCCTTTTTTCCTTTTTTCTGAAAATATTTTCCTCTTATTTATTTAGCTTCAGAAAAGTGCACCAGGTAAGTATTTATTTAATTTTGAATTTTTCTGAAAATGATTTATGACATTTCTTTGTTATTTTTTGTCTTTTTTCCTTTCTTTCAGGACTTCTGCTCCCCCAGGCAGGTAAATACAACAGGTAAGTATTTAATTTTATTTCTTTCTCCTTTTTGTGGTTAATTTTTACTTTTTTTGCAGGTTCCTTAAGTTGTTTTTCCTTTTAATCTTGTCCGGTTTTGTGATTATTGTTTTGATGGGAGTTTCCCCTTTTGGTAATTGTGGTTTTGATGTGTAAATATTTTATTTCTTATTCTTTGTAGTTTTTTCCAGGTTTTATGATTATTGTTTTGATGGGAATTTAGCCGCTGTCTCTCACACAGCACTTGTCTCTCTCTCGGTAGCTGTCTCTCACACAGCAACTGTCTCTCACACAGTCCTGTCTCTCACACAGTACCTTTCTCGGTAGCTGTCTCTCACCCAGCAACTGTCTCTCACACAGTCCTGTCTCTCACACAGTACCTGTCTCCCATACAGTACCTGTCTCTCACACAGCATCTGTCTCTCTCAACATGATGTTTTCCTTCTTTTTGTGGCTTAGTTTTCCCCTTTTGGTAATTGTGGTAAGAAGGTAAGTGTTTAACCTTTCTTTGGTGTAGGTGTTTTATTTCATTTCTTTGTGGTATTTTTTCCTTCTGTTTTTGTGATTATTGTTTTGATGGGAAGTTTTCCCCTTATGGTAATTATGGTAAGCAGGTAAGTGTTTACTTTACCCTTTCCTTGATGTATTTTATTTAATTTATTTGTGGTATTTTGCTTAATGTCTCTTTTCTATTTTTCAGGCTATTGGGAGATGAAGAGATGGTCCGAAGTCCAACTCCGTCGGGTGGCACTGGCTGGATAGGGTTAGGGGAAAAGAGCCGTGGCTTCAGGGTTCTGCACGGGTCCCGAGTTAGGTTAAGGTTGGGGAAAAGGGATTAGGGTAATGACAAATAGGGTAACGGTCCCGGGACAGGGTCCAAGGCAGGGAACAGTGGGGTTAGGTTTAGGTTTTGGGGATAGGGTAGGGAGACTCGGGTCCATGCAGGCCCAGAACCAACGTTATGCACGGGCCTACCACGACATTATCAGTCCCAGACCCCTCCAATCTCCCCTTTTAGCTCCGAAATACATCCCTCCCCTTGGTTACACTATGAGCTCTTTATTTAGCAAGTCTTTTAGCGCTACGTTTCGGTTTTATTCAACCTTCATCAGGCACAGACTTGCTTTAATCACCCCAGTTTATTTAAAAGAAAAAGGAACATTACTATTACTGATGCTTCTCATGGCTGTCTTGATTCTAGAATGCTCAAAATTTTGGTAAGTCACCTTTTATAGTCTTTGAGATCCGCCCCTTTGTTGAAAAAATTCTCTTAAACAGCCAAGAACAATTAAATAACTTTTCTCCTTTTTTCCTTTTTTCTGAAAATATTTTCCTCTTATTTATTTAGCTTCAGAAAAGTGCACCAGGTAAGTATTTATTTAATTTTGAATTTTTCTGAAAATGATTTATGACATTTCTTTGTTATTTTTTGTCTTTTTTCCTTTCTTTCAGGACTTCTGCTCCCCCAGGCAGGTAAATACAACAGGTAAGTATTTAATTTTATTTCTTTCTCCTTTTTGTGGTTAATTTTTACTTTTTTTGCAGGTTCCTTAAGTTGTTTTTCCTTTTAATCTTGTCCGGTTTTGTGATTATTGTTTTGATGGGAGTTTCCCCTTTTGGTAATTGTGGTTTTGATGTGTAAATATTTTATTTCTTATTCTTTGTAGTTTTTTCCAGGTTTTATGATTATTGTTTTGATGGGAATTTAGCCGCTGTCTCTCACACAGCACTTGTCTCTCTCTCGGTAGCTGTCTCTCACACAGCAACTGTCTCTCACACAGTCCTGTCTCTCACACAGTACCTTTCTCGGTAGCTGTCTCTCACCCAGCAACTGTCTCTCACACAGTCCTGTCTCTCACACAGTACCTGTCTCCCATACAGTACCTGTCTCTCACACAGCATCTGTCTCTCTCAACATGATGTTTTCCTTCTTTTTGTGGCTTAGTTTTCCCCTTTTGGTAATTGTGGTAAGAAGGTAAGTGTTTAACCTTTCTTTGGTGTAGGTGTTTTATTTCATTTCTTTGTGGTATTTTTTCCTTCTGTTTTTGTGATTATTGTTTTGATGGGAAGTTTTCCCCTTATGGTAATTATGGTAAGCAGGTAAGTGTTTACTTTACCCTTTCCTTGATGTATTTTATTTAATTTATTTGTGGTATTTTGCTTAATGTCTCTTTTCTATTTTTCAGGCTATTGGGAGATGAAGAGATGGTCCGAAGTCCAACTCCGTCGGGTGGCACTGGCTGGATAGGGTTAGGGGAAAAGAGCCGTGGCTTCAGGGTTCTGCACGGGTCCCGAGTTAGGTTAAGGTTGGGGAAAAGGGATTAGGGTAATGACAAATAGGGTAACGGTCCCGGGACAGGGTCCAAGGCAGGGAACAGTGGGGTTAGGTTTAGGTTTTGGGGATAGGGTAGGGAGACTCGGGTCCATGCAGGCCCAGAACCAACGTTATGCACGGGCCTACCACGACATTATCAGTCCCAGACCCCTCCAATCTCCCCTTTTAGCTCCGAAATACATCCCTCCCCTTGGTTACACTATGAGCTCTTTATTTAGCAAGTCTTTTAGCGCTACGTTTCGGTTTTATTCAACCTTCATCAGGCACAGACTTGCTTTAATCACCCCAGTTTATTTAAAAGAAAAAGGAACATTACTATTACTGATGCTTCTCATGGCTGTCTTGATTCTAGAATGCTCAAAATTTTGGTAAGTCACCTTTTATAGTCTTTGAGATCCGCCCCTTTGTTGAAAAAATTCTCTTAAACAGCCAAGAACAATTAAATAACTTTTCTCCTTTTTTCCTTTTTTCTGAAAATATTTTCCTCTTATTTATTTAGCTTCAGAAAAGTGCACCAGGTAAGTATTTATTTAATTTTGAATTTTTCTGAAAATGATTTATGACATTTCTTTGTTATTTTTTGTCTTTTTTCCTTTCTTTCAGGACTTCTGCTCCCCCAGGCAGGTAAATACAACAGGTAAGTATTTAATTTTATTTCTTTCTCCTTTTTGTGGTTAATTTTTACTTTTTTTGCAGGTTCCTTAAGTTGTTTTTCCTTTTAATCTTGTCCGGTTTTGTGATTATTGTTTTGATGGGAGTTTCCCCTTTTGGTAATTGTGGTTTTGATGTGTAAATATTTTATTTCTTATTCTTTGTAGTTTTTTCCAGGTTTTATGATTATTGTTTTGATGGGAATTTAGCCGCTGTCTCTCACACAGCACTTGTCTCTCTCTCGGTAGCTGTCTCTCACACAGCAACTGTCTCTCACACAGTCCTGTCTCTCACACAGTACCTTTCTCGGTAGCTGTCTCTCACCCAGCAACTGTCTCTCACACAGTCCTGTCTCTCACACAGTACCTGTCTCCCATACAGTACCTGTCTCTCACACAGCATCTGTCTCTCTCAACATGATGTTTTCCTTCTTTTTGTGGCTTAGTTTTCCCCTTTTGGTAATTGTGGTAAGAAGGTAAGTGTTTAACCTTTCTTTGGTGTAGGTGTTTTATTTCATTTCTTTGTGGTATTTTTTCCTTCTGTTTTTGTGATTATTGTTTTGATGGGAAGTTTTCCCCTTATGGTAATTATGGTAAGCAGGTAAGTGTTTACTTTACCCTTTCCTTGATGTATTTTATTTAATTTATTTGTGGTATTTTGCTTAATGTCTCTTTTCTATTTTTCAGGCTATTGGGAGATGAAGAGATGGTCCGAAGTCCAACTCCGTCGGGTGGCACTGGCTGGATAGGGTTAGGGGAAAAGAGCCGTGGCTTCAGGGTTCTGCACGGGTCCCGAGTTAGGTTAAGGTTGGGGAAAAGGGATTAGGGTAATGACAAATAGGGTAACGGTCCCGGGACAGGGTCCAAGGCAGGGAACAGTGGGGTTAGGTTTAGGTTTTGGGGATAGGGTAGGGAGACTCGGGTCCATGCAGGCCCAGAACCAACGTTATGCACGGGCCTACCACGACATTATCAGTCCCAGACCCCTCCAATCTCCCCTTTTAGCTCCGAAATACATCCCTCCCCTTGGTTACACTATGAGCTCTTTATTTAGCAAGTCTTTTAGCGCTACGTTTCGGTTTTATTCAACCTTCATCAGGCACAGACTTGCTTTAATCACCCCAGTTTATTTAAAAGAAAAAGGAACATTACTATTACTGATGCTTCTCATGGCTGTCTTGATTCTAGAATGCTCAAAATTTTGGTAAGTCACCTTTTATAGTCTTTGAGATCCGCCCCTTTGTTGAAAAAATTCTCTTAAACAGCCAAGAACAATTAAATAACTTTTCTCCTTTTTTCCTTTTTTCTGAAAATATTTTCCTCTTATTTATTTAGCTTCAGAAAAGTGCACCAGGTAAGTATTTATTTAATTTTGAATTTTTCTGAAAATGATTTATGACATTTCTTTGTTATTTTTTGTCTTTTTTCCTTTCTTTCAGGACTTCTGCTCCCCCAGGCAGGTAAATACAACAGGTAAGTATTTAATTTTATTTCTTTCTCCTTTTTGTGGTTAATTTTTACTTTTTTTGCAGGTTCCTTAAGTTGTTTTTCCTTTTAATCTTGTCCGGTTTTGTGATTATTGTTTTGATGGGAGTTTCCCCTTTTGGTAATTGTGGTTTTGATGTGTAAATATTTTATTTCTTATTCTTTGTAGTTTTTTCCAGGTTTTATGATTATTGTTTTGATGGGAATTTAGCCGCTGTCTCTCACACAGCACTTGTCTCTCTCTCGGTAGCTGTCTCTCACACAGCAACTGTCTCTCACACAGTCCTGTCTCTCACACAGTACCTTTCTCGGTAGCTGTCTCTCACCCAGCAACTGTCTCTCACACAGTCCTGTCTCTCACACAGTACCTGTCTCCCATACAGTACCTGTCTCTCACACAGCATCTGTCTCTCTCAACATGATGTTTTCCTTCTTTTTGTGGCTTAGTTTTCCCCTTTTGGTAATTGTGGTAAGAAGGTAAGTGTTTAACCTTTCTTTGGTGTAGGTGTTTTATTTCATTTCTTTGTGGTATTTTTTCCTTCTGTTTTTGTGATTATTGTTTTGATGGGAAGTTTTCCCCTTATGGTAATTATGGTAAGCAGGTAAGTGTTTACTTTACCCTTTCCTTGATGTATTTTATTTAATTTATTTGTGGTATTTTGCTTAATGTCTCTTTTCTATTTTTCAGGCTATTGGGAGATGAAGAGATGGTCCGAAGTCCAACTCCGTCGGGTGGCACTGGCTGGATAGGGTTAGGGGAAAAGAGCCGTGGCTTCAGGGTTCTGCACGGGTCCCGAGTTAGGTTAAGGTTGGGGAAAAGGGATTAGGGTAATGACAAATAGGGTAACGGTCCCGGGACAGGGTCCAAGGCAGGGAACAGTGGGGTTAGGTTTAGGTTTTGGGGATAGGGTAGGGAGACTCGGGTCCATGCAGGCCCAGAACCAACGTTATGCACGGGCCTACCACGACATTATCAGTCCCAGACCCCTCCAATCTCCCCTTTTAGCTCCGAAATACATCCCTCCCCTTGGTTACACTATGAGCTCTTTATTTAGCAAGTCTTTTAGCGCTACGTTTCGGTTTTATTCAACCTTCATCAGGCACAGACTTGCTTTAATCACCCCAGTTTATTTAAAAGAAAAAGGAACATTACTATTACTGATGCTTCTCATGGCTGTCTTGATTCTAGAATGCTCAAAATTTTGGTAAGTCACCTTTTATAGTCTTTGAGATCCGCCCCTTTGTTGAAAAAATTCTCTTAAACAGCCAAGAACAAGGGTTAGGGTTAGGGTTAGGGTTAGGGTTAGGGGAAATTAAAATAATAATATTAGGTGAGAGTGTGTATACACTTCTGGGCACGGGCCAACTATACATATTTCTATTTCGATTTGTATTGATGATCGGTAGAACCAACAATAAATTTATAAGAAAACTTATTCTCTTTTAAAAGACATAAGAAATAAAAAAAAAAAAAAAATAAAAAAATAAAAAAAAATAAAAAAAAATATCAAGCGGTGAGGGATAAACCTCATCTCATCTAAAAAGTACTAATAAGAAAGAAGTGTAAACCAGCAACTTGAGGTTAAAACATAAAATAAGCTAAAATAAGGATAAAACTGTGAGTACCAGTGTGTGTGAATAACAAATGTACAAAAAACTTTTTTTTCCTACATCTTGTTAGGAAGAACATGTATGAGAAAGTATAAGAAAGTTAAAAAAGGAAGATCTACAGCCCACTGAATTTGCGTCGCAGTAGTGTGCTGGTTTTCAACCTAGGATCTCAGGATCTAGTAAAGTAGAAAAATGAAGAATTGTGAGGGCCCTATCTAAAATTTATGTTTAAGCTCTAACAAGGGAGGAGTAAAGGGGGCTAATATTAGGGTTTAATAAAGTAAGGGTTATGGTTAGGGTTAGGGGTTGGGGGTAGAGGTTAGGGTTAGGGTTAAGGTTGGGGTTAGGGTTAGGGTTAGGGCTAGGGTTGAAGATAAGTTATGATAATTGTAAGTGCTAGGGTTAGGGTTAGGGGTTGGGGTGGGGGTCAGGAAGTAAGTTAGAAAGTGCTAATATAAGTGCTATTTATCAAGAAAATCATGCATTAAAAATACCAATTAAATTTTTTATATGTGAGTAAACACCACCACACACAAGAGCAAACAATAAATCTGCTTTAATGAAAGGGGGAAGAAGAAGAAAAGGGGGGGAGGGGGGAGGGAAAAGGAAGGGAAAGGGAAATAACGGGTAAAGTGGATAATCTTATTTTTAGTTTTAGTTATTATTTATAACTTACAATTTATATATATTATGTATGTAAGTGCTAAAAGTGTCTATATCATGCAATTTTCAAAAAGTGCACAAAATGTTATTTGTGTTTGTTTCAATTTTACAATTAAATCAAACAAAGACTTAGAATATAAACCATGCTCAAAATCACAGCAAACAATAATGTGAACATTAGGCAAAATTTTTTTTTTTTTTTTTTTTTTTTTTTTTTTTTTAAAAAAAGGTATCTTTATTGACAATGAAATATGAGCAAGGATTCTCAATAACATAATCAATGTATACCAAAAGAAAAAAAAAAAATAAATAAATATATAATAAATAATAATAATAATAATATTTATTTTTTCTGCTTGGGAAAGGAAAGTAACAGAATGAAAAAAGACAGTACCCCATTAACTGAGTGTGTAAACTCTATACCCCATCATATCCCCACTATCATCTCATGATATTAATCAATCAGCCCATGTTCGAATTTGATGTTAAAACCCCGAGGATATTCTGTCCCTAATTCTTTTATCCAATGGGCCTCCCTTTTTCTCCTCTGGTTAAAACTCCACAATAGATTGGCTTCTAGTCCTGAGATCCTGAGGTTCTGCACTCCCACTAATCTAAAATGTATTGTGAGAGGTGTATTGAGCGTGCCTTTCTGAATTGTGTAAATATGTTGTTTGAGCCTTTGTAATAAAGTATATCTGGTTTCGCCGATGTACTTTGTTTGACAGTGGTCGCAAGTAATAATGTATACCATGTTTTGAGTTTTTAAGTTTAGTGTGTGTACAATGGGGTAGTATGTTTTACTCGTGCATAGGTATTTGAGTGGTTGAAAGTGTTTTCTTAAAGCGGAGAGTGGTTTTCGCTGTCCAGATGTTAGATCAGCTTTAACTAGAAAATCTCCAATGTTCCTGTTTCTACGATAGGCCGAGATGACTTTTATTGATTGAAGTGGTAAGTGTACCTGTTGTGTTTTGTGAAATTGTTCCTTAATCTTCCTATTTAGAGTTGTAGAAGCTCGTGAAAATGTTGTAACCATGGGGATAACATCTTTGGGGTCCGGCTGCAATGGTTTTGAATGGTTTGTAAGTTCCCAGATGGTGTCTGTTTTGATAGACCTGAGGAATCTCCTAGTATAACCTCGCGTTCTGAGAGCTTTAAATAAAACCTGTGTTGCTTCATGAAAATGTTGAGAAAATGAACAAATCCTGAAAAAGCGAATAATTTGTGATTTTATGATCCCCTTAAAAGTATGTTTAGGGTGAAAACTGGTTTTATGTAGTAGTGCATGTGAATCGGTGGGTTTAAAGAAGACCTTAGTATGTAATGTTTTATGATTATTTGTTGATGAGGTTGTGAAGACTGTGGTGTCCAAGAAATCGATCTGTGATGGATCTATGGTCGCTTTAACTTTAATATGTTCATGATGTGCGTTGGCCAAATCAATGAAATTATCAAAATGTTGTTTGCCATGCAGCCAGACTCCAAAGATGTCATCCAAATAGCGATAATAAACCGCGGGTAGATGGGGGCATTTTGGGAATAAAGTCTCTTCCCATTCTGCCATATAGATATTTGCATATGCTGGTGCAAATTTCTTTCCCATTGCCGTACCCTGTACCTGTAAATAAGTGGAAGAGTCAAATGTAAAATCATTTCTGGTTAAGTTTATTTCTAACAGTTGTAAGAGTTCTGTATCCGGCCGGTTTGGGTCTGGAAATTTGTCCAGACATCTTTTGACTGCTGCTAAACCTGTTGTTGTGTGGATGTTTGTGTACAAGCTGACTATGTCTATTGTAAAGAGAAAAGCCGAGTGAGGTAGGAGTTTATTTTTTATTTTACTGATGAAATCATATGTGTCCTTCAAGTAACTGTCATGGAGTGTAGAGATAGGATTGAGAAAATAATCAATGTACTGTGCTATGTTGTAGGTCTCACTCCCACAATCCGACACAATGGGACGTCCCTGTGGGACCTCGGAGGGGACCGTCCATGCCTTTGGATCTTTATGTATTTTGGGTAAGAGATAAAATTTTCGTGGCCTAGGTGGGTTTGGGCCTATAAGAAAACTAAACTGTTTAGTATTGATGTATCCCTTCCGTTTGAGGTTCTGCAAGATAGGTATAACCAGTGTTTGAGTGTGATGTTGTAATGAATGTGTGAGTGGTACATAGTGATTACTGTTTTGTAATTGTCTATGAGCTTCCAGAAGATATTGTTGTTTGTCCATAATGACTATGGCAGAGCCCTTGTCTGCCGGTTTTATTACTATATCAGAGTTGTTTTTCAATTCTATCAGGGCTCTGCGTTCCTCCGGAGTTAAATTATCCAATTGAGTATTGTGTGAGCGTGTGAGTCCATTAATGAGTTTATTGTTGTGTTGTATTAATCTTTTGATGGGTGAACTGATATGTTCTATCTGTGGTTCCCACTTGGATTTATCCATGAATTTTACCTGTGCTATCCCGTTAGTGTATTGAAAATAGTCCCGAATTTTTAATTGTCTGTTATAGGCATGGACATCTCCCCTCAGCTCCCCCAAGTTGGTGACCCGCGGTGTCGGAATGAAGGTGAGACCTTTGTTAAGTAGCCGCTCTTGTGCCTCTGTAAGATAAAAAGTTTTAGAAAGATTAAAAATATTGGTGTGCCGTCTAGTGTCTTCCGCATTGCACTTCACCAAATTCAAAAGTTTAACTGGTCTAGCCAATAAAGGAAGAGTTCCAGCGCTGTGTCCCTAGTCCAGTGTACTGGGTCCCTAGGGTCTACCCTGAACCGGAGTGGGTGCAATTCTTGTAAATAATTCACATGTGTTGATAAAAACGCGTTCAACTTTTTAAGATTTTCCTGTTGATGTTGCGGTAAAAGATCTGAAAAATTGACTAGTGGGGTGTAGATGGTGGCATTGGGGAAGGTAGAGGCAGCAACTCTCCACAGTTCTTGCAACTGTTTTTTAGTGGTGCATTCAAACTTTTGGTCCCTGTTGTTAATACCAAGCGACAAGATCACTTTCTGTGTGTTGGGATTTGGGTCTAGTTTTTGTAAAACTTTTGCAATGTGCATAAAATTGGCTCCCGGGAAGCTGTCTACTTGTACAGAGTCATCCGAATAATGTGGGATTCTAGATAGATTTGAATCACCAATAAATAAAATGGGTTTTGTTACTTCTAATGACCAGTCTGAGATCTTTCTATTCGTGTTAATGTGTCTATTAGGAACCCGCAAAGTAGACGTTTGTTTGTTTTTAACTGAGGACTCAAAATCCTCACTAGGGCGTCTACTGAGGGGAGTCAATGCAAAAAGAGGCGGAGATGGAAGGGAAAGGGAAGGTTCAGACCGGGCTTTTCTCAAGGATGTGGTATTCCTTTCTGTGGGCCCATTCATCACTTCTACCCTCTCCTGTCTCGTCGCCTCCTGCATTGACTCGCCCTGTGAAGAAAAGATGTCGGGTTCCATAAGCACACTAACATTACTGCGTGTTACCGGTTTAATTGCAATTGGATTAGTTGTAAAGTCTAGCTGTTGTCTTAAAGTATTTGGAGCGGATTCATGTATTTCGGCAGTAACTACCTTGGTTCTGTTGGCGGTTTTTCCTGGGATCTGAGGTGTTACCATAGAGTTCGACAGTTGCACCTGTGGAGAGCATACTACCTCATTAGTGGGTTCTCGAACCAGGCTTTTATCTACAACTAAAACATTGCTTATTTGGAGGGGTGAACATGCAGTTTCCACCTTATGGGCTGCCAGTAGGGCTTGTTCCATTTGTCCCTTTGCTTTTATTATAGTTGCCTCCCTTAATTTATGTTTAAATCTAGCTTTAGCCCATTTGACCGCAATATCCCACTCAAGCTGTTCCATTTTGGTGATTTTTTCGAGTATATCCCTTTTTACTTGTGTGTAATGATCATGTAGAATCTGCATGTTCATCCTCATCCAATTGTGTGTGTTGTCTGCAATTCTTTGTAGTGTACATGGGTTAGGGCATGCTGGCTTAATAAATTGTGTAAGCTTTAACGTTTGTCTCATCATGCCCTTTGGGAATGTTTGTGTGTGCAATGCTGTAGTCGCAATCTCTTCATGGTGTGTTGCTTGTATGTGTTTAAAATAAAATTTTCTTAAATGTTGGTCTAAAATATTTGTTTGTGCCGTGTATTGTTGTTGCTGGTCTGTGTGTGATGATGTTTGTTCCACCCCCTCTGTTTCTAAAGTCTCTAAAACAGTGTATCTGTTTTTTAAGGGAATCATTGCAAAAAAACCTTATCAAAGGCTCTAAACAATCTGCGATACTTAGACAAAAAGGAATAAAGAAAAAAATCACAAAAAAAGATTAAATGTCTTTAAAAAAAATCCAAGATTGTGTATTCTGTTCGATCTTACCACCTATGTACCTCAAACCTCTGTCGTTCCTGGGGAAGGACCCTCCAGATGTTCTTGGAGATCAGGTCTTTACCATGCCGGGTTGGATGGAGGCCAAAGCTCAGCAGGCCGAGATGACTTGACAAGGCTGAGGAGGCCGAAGAGGTCTAGAAGGCCGAGGAGGCCTAGAAGGTCGAGGAGGCCTAGAAGGCCGAGGAGGCCTAGACGGTCGAGGAGGCCTAGAAGGCCGAGGAGGCCTAGAAGGCCGAGAAGGCCTAGAGTTCCTTCCTGTGTTCGCTTTCCCCAGGATATTTTGAAGTCAAATTATCAAGGTTGGAAGCCTTTTTGCCCTCCAAATACACAAAAAAAATCTTTGGATAAAAAAACCGTGAGTACTCACTTCTAAGAAAAATAAAAACACCTGGAGAAAAAAAATTTTTTCTTTGGTCCAGTGTTTTTTTTTTTTTTTTTTTTTTTTAAAAAAAAAAAAAAAAAATGATTGTTTCCTATAAACTTGCAATGTGTTTCCCTGGAGAGTTCTCCTTCAATCAAACAGTTCACTGGTCCTTACTTAGAGTTTGTAGTCCTGACGTTTCGCAGTAGATGCTGCTTCTTCAGAGGACTGTGGAAAAAATTCTCTTAAACAGCCAAGAACAATTAAATAACTTTTCTCCTTTTTTCCTTTTTTCTGAAAATATTTTCCTCTTATTTATTTAGCTTCAGAAAAGTGCACCAGGTAAGTATTTATTTAATTTTGAATTTTTCTGAAAATGATTTATGACATTTCTTTGTTATTTTTTGTCTTTTTTCCTTTCTTTCAGGACTTCTGCTCCCCCAGGCAGGTAAATACAACAGGTAAGTATTTAATTTTATTTCTTTCTCCTTTTTGTGGTTAATTTTTACTTTTTTTGCAGGTTCCTTAAGTTGTTTTTCCTTTTAATCTTGTCCGGTTTTGTGATTATTGTTTTGATGGGAGTTTCCCCTTTTGGTAATTGTGGTTTTGATGTGTAAATATTTTATTTCTTATTCTTTGTAGTTTTTTCCAGGTTTTATGATTATTGTTTTGATGGGAATTTAGCCGCTGTCTCTCACACAGCACTTGTCTCTCTCTCGGTAGCTGTCTCTCACACAGCAACTGTCTCTCACACAGTCCTGTCTCTCACACAGTACCTTTCTCGGTAGCTGTCTCTCACCCAGCAACTGTCTCTCACACAGTCCTGTCTCTCACACAGTACCTGTCTCCCATACAGTACCTGTCTCTCACACAGCATCTGTCTCTCTCAACATGATGTTTTCCTTCTTTTTGTGGCTTAGTTTTCCCCTTTTGGTAATTGTGGTAAGAAGGTAAGTGTTTAACCTTTCTTTGGTGTAGGTGTTTTATTTCATTTCTTTGTGGTATTTTTTCCTTCTGTTTTTGTGATTATTGTTTTGATGGGAAGTTTTCCCCTTATGGTAATTATGGTAAGCAGGTAAGTGTTTACTTTACCCTTTCCTTGATGTATTTTATTTAATTTATTTGTGGTATTTTGCTTAATGTCTCTTTTCTATTTTTCAGGCTATTGGGAGATGAAGAGATGGTCCGAAGTCCAACTCCGTCGGGTGGCACTGGCTGGATAGGGTTAGGGGAAAAGAGCCGTGGCTTCAGGGTTCTGCACGGGTCCCGAGTTAGGTTAAGGTTGGGGAAAAGGGATTAGGGTAATGACAAATAGGGTAACGGTCCCGGGACAGGGTCCAAGGCAGGGAACAGTGGGGTTAGGTTTAGGTTTTGGGGATAGGGTAGGGAGACTCGGGTCCATGCAGGCCCAGAACCAACGTTATGCACGGGCCTACCACGACATTATCAGTCCCAGACCCCTCCAATCTCCCCTTTTAGCTCCGAAATACATCCCTCCCCTTGGTTACACTATGAGCTCTTTATTTAGCAAGTCTTTTAGCGCTACGTTTCGGTTTTATTCAACCTTCATCAGGCACAGACTTGCTTTAATCACCCCAGTTTATTTAAAAGAAAAAGGAACATTACTATTACTGATGCTTCTCATGGCTGTCTTGATTCTAGAATGCTCAAAATTTTGGTAAGTCACCTTTTATAGTCTTTGAGATCCGCCCCTTTGTTGAAAAAATTCTCTTAAACAGCCAAGAACAATTAAATAACTTTTCTCCTTTTTTCCTTTTTTCTGAAAATATTTTCCTCTTATTTATTTAGCTTCAGAAAAGTGCACCAGGTAAGTATTTATTTAATTTTGAATTTTTCTGAAAATGATTTATGACATTTCTTTGTTATTTTTTGTCTTTTTTCCTTTCTTTCAGGACTTCTGCTCCCCCAGGCAGGTAAATACAACAGGTAAGTATTTAATTTTATTTCTTTCTCCTTTTTGTGGTTAATTTTTACTTTTTTTGCAGGTTCCTTAAGTTGTTTTTCCTTTTAATCTTGTCCGGTTTTGTGATTATTGTTTTGATGGGAGTTTCCCCTTTTGGTAATTGTGGTTTTGATGTGTAAATATTTTATTTCTTATTCTTTGTAGTTTTTTCCAGGTTTTATGATTATTGTTTTGATGGGAATTTAGCCGCTGTCTCTCACACAGCACTTGTCTCTCTCTCGGTAGCTGTCTCTCACACAGCAACTGTCTCTCACACAGTCCTGTCTCTCACACAGTACCTTTCTCGGTAGCTGTCTCTCACCCAGCAACTGTCTCTCACACAGTCCTGTCTCTCACACAGTACCTGTCTCCCATACAGTACCTGTCTCTCACACAGCATCTGTCTCTCTCAACATGATGTTTTCCTTCTTTTTGTGGCTTAGTTTTCCCCTTTTGGTAATTGTGGTAAGAAGGTAAGTGTTTAACCTTTCTTTGGTGTAGGTGTTTTATTTCATTTCTTTGTGGTATTTTTTCCTTCTGTTTTTGTGATTATTGTTTTGATGGGAAGTTTTCCCCTTATGGTAATTATGGTAAGCAGGTAAGTGTTTACTTTACCCTTTCCTTGATGTATTTTATTTAATTTATTTGTGGTATTTTGCTTAATGTCTCTTTTCTATTTTTCAGGCTATTGGGAGATGAAGAGATGGTCCGAAGTCCAACTCCGTCGGGTGGCACTGGCTGGATAGGGTTAGGGGAAAAGAGCCGTGGCTTCAGGGTTCTGCACGGGTTAGGGTTAGGGTTAGGGTTAGGGTTAGGGTTAGAATTTATTATATTTAAAATGATCTAAATAAGATTTTTAGGTGCACGGGCACAACCAAGAATCTCCCCTTCGTCCTCCCTTTCCCATCTACAGATCTTTCCCCTTCTTCTCTACCAACCAGGATCCCCGGATCCCACCTGGACACATAAAAAAAACAAAAACAAAAAATAAAAGAATAAATAAAATAAATAAATAAAAAAATTTTTTAGACTAGGGAAAACGATCTGGGGTTCAACTTAGGGGCAGGAAAAAGGATAAGGTTAAGGTTAGGGGCCGGGAATGGGATAAGGTTAAGGTTAGGGGCTGGGGATGGGATACGGTTAAGGTTGAGGGCTGGGAATGGGATGCGGTTAAGGTTAGGGGCTAGGAGTGGGATGCGGTTAAGGTTAGGGGCAGGAAGTGGGATGAGGTTAAGGTTAGGGGCAGGAAGTGGGATGAGGTTAAGGTTAGGGGCAAGGAATGGGATAGAATTAAGGGAAAGGACAGAAAATGGGGAAAAGAATAAGATTAAGGAGAAAAAAACTTATAAATAAAAGTAAGCATAGTGAAATGATTCTAGATTATTTTTATTTAGAAAAATAAATTAAGGAAGACTCATAGAGTTAAGTGCTTTAGAATAAGTGCTAAAAAAGTAAGTATCCAAATAAATCCACACGTGTCACAACAATATACAAAAAGAGAAAAAAAAAAATTCTATGAACGTCTCCTGTAATCATGTATCATATAATTATATAACTACTACCTAAATTATAATAAATATAATAAAATAAACAACTGTTAATGTATGTAGGTATCCAGGAAAGGACTCCAGAGGCCCCTACTGCATGAGTGGAAAAAGTCAGCAGATACTGACCCCCCCAAAAAAAACACACAACCTTGATCATCTTTATCTCACTGTTGACTCACCTTTTACATTGAGCCCCATGGAAACCCATTTTTGTAGTCGATCTACAAGATCCTTGGACCCAATTTTTAACCTCAATTAGAGAGAATATATAATCTAAAATATGGGTAAGCTAAAGATCCATATTGTCCAACCAAAAGTCAAATATGAGTTGAGCTGTCTGAATTGTCCAGTAAACACTATCTCCCTCTACCTTAAACAGAAGTTTATTGACTTCCGGTAATGGGTTTCCATGAGACCCAATGTATTTGTTGATGATCTCCAGGTTCTGCTGTTCCTGCTTTGGTATAAAGTCAGAGAACTGGATGATTGGTGTGTGTATCTGAGCTTCCGGAAAGGCTATCCTGGCCGCTCTCCACAGACCCTGTAATTGTTTAATACCCGTTTTAAAAGGGTGTTGATGCCTGTTATTTAAGCCTGCCGCTAATACTACATGTTGGGTATGTAGTTGTATTGGAAGTTTTTGGAGAATTTTTGAAAGGTGCAGAAAATTGGCCTCCGGAAAACTATCAACCTGTACATTTTTCAAACGAATATTAGGAATGCGGGATAGGTTTGAGTCACCTATGAAAACAATGGGTTTGTGAATGGTGATGGACCAATCTAATGCTTTCCTATCCGTAATTATGTGCCTATATGGTATGGTCCTTAATTTGATTCTATCTAACGGTTGTACGCCCGAGAGGTCAGAGGAAACACCACAGGAGTCCACCACCGCAGCAGATTTAGAATTAGATTTAAAATTAGAAGGGGATTCAGATTGGAATTTGGCTAGAGAAAATCTCTCTTTGTTATGCCCCATCATCCTTATCCCTTTCTGTGTAGCAGTGGTTTGTCCCGTGGTCCTCTCACTCTCCCCCGACATACTCCCAGCTGTAAGATAAGAAAAAGAAGTAGAGGTAAGTTTATGAACTGTTGTGGGTGAAGCTATGGTTGAAAGTACTGGGCTTGTCTCCCTGTGATGAACTAATGCATGAACTACAACCGGTTTGGGCGTGGGAGGTGTGAGTGAAAGTGAAGATTCCGAATGTTTACTGCTGTGATGAGATGATGGTGTGTGTACCTGGGTCCGTGGAGAGACAACCTTTTGGGGTGTAGCGGCAAGTGAAGAGGGGCCACCTGCATCCTGAATAATGGATTGTTTATTTAAAATGGATTGTTTACACGAGGTCAATTGATCCTCCGTTAGTTTATGTTTAAATCTATTTCTGGCCCACTTCAATGCCACTTGCCACTCCAAATCCCTCAAACCCTTCAGATGTTTGATTAAATCATCAATTACTGTTGTGTAATGTGTTTGCAAAATGACCATGTTATTGTACATCCAATTCTGTGTATTTTCTGTTATCTGTGCTGTAGTGAAGGTGGTAGGTGAAGATGGTTTAATAAATTGTGTAAGCTTTTTGATTTGCCTGCACATACCTGTAGGAAATGTATGTGTATATAATGAATCTTTAACTATCTGCATGTGATGATGTGCTTGAATCAGCTTAAAATACTTCTTACAGAGAGTTTTATCAAAGTTACCCTGGCTAGGTGTCTGTGTGTGTACCCCATCTCCAGTTGAGTGTTGGTCTCTTAAAACAGCAAATCTGTTCTGCAAAGGAATCATATTCTCAGGTTTAACAGGTAAAAGAAACAACACATATGATAAAAAACAAAGAAAAAAGAAAAACAAAAAGAACAAAAAAACAACTCTCAACAGTCTTAACCAACTACCTTTGACCAAAGTTTTTGTTGGATCTGACCTCAGCCAGCAGAGAGTGATGAAAGAGTTTTGTGTCCCTCAAGTCAACTTCCCAAGAATGAATGGATAAAGTCAAAAAGAGGAAAATCCCTTTGTTCTCTTCAAAATGTAGATAGACTGAACCTTTGTAGTGAAGGGACCTCTTCTTCTTGTTGTTGGGTGGGTTGACCTGGTAGTTATCTTTTTCCTTTTTCAGTGTTGCTCTTCTTCCCAATGAAAACTTAAAAACAAACTTTATTGGTATTTTTCTTTTTAAATAAAACCGAGAGAAACCTGCAGAACAGTATCTGCAGTAAAAACAGATTCCTTTAAAAATCCTAACGTTTCGCATGGAACATGCTTCCTCAGAGGATTACTCAACTGGAGTGGGGTGCTAGGCTTACTTTTAAACTCATCTATGTGTTAATGTAGGTGTGGTTTGAATAAAAGTGAGTTGTGATTGGTTGCTTGGTTAATTCAATTACCCTTGCAGGAGCAGCTTCACCTGGAGACTTGATTTTCTTCAAAAAAGATGGCGGTCTCCAGAGACACAAACAAACCATAATCAGCCATTTTGTTTTTCAAAATAGGAGTCCCCCACTGGCCTGATCCACTCATATGCAGCTATGTAGCAATATAGTGGAACAAAAGTTCAAAAAGAGGCTAGAGAGAACAAAAAGGAGAAACAGTAGGCTCTGGCTAGGTTAGGTTTAGAATTTATTATATTTAAAATGATCTAAATAAGATTTTTAGGTGCACGGGCACAACCAAGAATCTCCCCTTCGTCCTCCCTTTCCCATCTACAGATCTTTCCCCTTCTTCTCTACCAACCAGGATCCCCGGATCCCACCTGGACACATAAAAAAAACAAAAACAAAAAATAAAAGAATAAATAAAATAAATAAATAAAAAAATTTTTTAGACTAGGGAAAACGATCTGGGGTTCAACTTAGGGGCAGGAAAAAGGATAAGGTTAAGGTTAGGGGCCGGGAATGGGATAAGGTTAAGGTTAGGGGCTGGGGATGGGATACGGTTAAGGTTGAGGGCTGGGAATGGGATGCGGTTAAGGTTAGGGGCTAGGAGTGGGATGCGGTTAAGGTTAGGGGCAGGAAGTGGGATGAGGTTAAGGTTAGGGGCAGGAAGTGGGATGAGGTTAAGGTTAGGGGCAAGGAATGGGATAGAATTAAGGGAAAGGACAGAAAATGGGGAAAAGAATAAGATTAAGGAGAAAAAAACTTATAAATAAAAGTAAGCATAGTGAAATGATTCTAGATTATTTTTATTTAGAAAAATAAATTAAGGAAGACTCATAGAGTTAAGTGCTTTAGAATAAGTGCTAAAAAAGTAAGTATCCAAATAAATCCACACGTGTCACAACAATATACAAAAAGAGAAAAAAAAAATTTCTATGAACGTCTCCTGTAATCATGTATCATATAATTATATAACTACTACCTAAATTATAATAAATATAATAAAATAAACAACTGTTAATGTATGTAGGTATCCAGGAAAGGACTCCAGAGGCCCCTACTGCATGAGTGGAAAAAGTCAGCAGATACTGACCCCCCCAAAAAAAACACACAACCTTGATCATCTTTATCTCACTGTTGACTCACCTTTTACATTGAGCCCCATGGAAACCCATTTTTGTAGTCGATCTACAAGATCCTTGGACCCAATTTTTAACCTCAATTAGAGAGAATATATAATCTAAAATATGGGTAAGCTAAAGATCCATATTGTCCAACCAAAAGTCAAATATGAGTTGAGCTGTCTGAATTGTCCAGTAAACACTATCTCCCTCTACCTTAAACAGAAGTTTATTGACTTCCGGTAATGGGTTTCCATGAGACCCAATGTATTTGTTGATGATCTCCAGGTTCTGCTGTTCCTGCTTTGGTATAAAGTCAGAGAACTGGATGATTGGTGTGTGTATCTGAGCTTCCGGAAAGGCTATCCTGGCCGCTCTCCACAGACCCTGTAATTGTTTAATACCCGTTTTAAAAGGGTGTTGATGCCTGTTATTTAAGCCTGCCGCTAATACTACATGTTGGGTATGTAGTTGTATTGGAAGTTTTTGGAGAATTTTTGAAAGGTGCAGAAAATTGGCCTCCGGAAAACTATCAACCTGTACATTTTTCAAACGAATATTAGGAATGCGGGATAGGTTTGAGTCACCTATGAAAACAATGGGTTTGTGAATGGTGATGGACCAATCTAATGCTTTCCTATCCGTAATTATGTGCCTATATGGTATGGTCCTTAATTTGATTCTATCTAACGGTTGTACGCCCGAGAGGTCAGAGGAAACACCACAGGAGTCCACCACCGCAGCAGATTTAGAATTAGATTTAAAATTAGAAGGGGATTCAGATTGGAATTTGGCTAGAGAAAATCTCTCTTTGTTATGCCCCATCATCCTTATCCCTTTCTGTGTAGCAGTGGTTTGTCCCGTGGTCCTCTCACTCTCCCCCGACATACTCCCAGCTGTAAGATAAGAAAAAGAAGTAGAGGTAAGTTTATGAACTGTTGTGGGTGAAGCTATGGTTGAAAGTACTGGGCTTGTCTCCCTGTGATGAACTAATGCATGAACTACAACCGGTTTGGGCGTGGGAGGTGTGAGTGAAAGTGAAGATTCCGAATGTTTACTGCTGTGATGAGATGATGGTGTGTGTACCTGGGTCCGTGGAGAGACAACCTTTTGGGGTGTAGCGGCAAGTGAAGAGGGGCCACCTGCATCCTGAATAATGGATTGTTTATTTAAAATGGATTGTTTACACGAGGTCAATTGATCCTCCGTTAGTTTATGTTTAAATCTATTTCTGGCCCACTTCAATGCCACTTGCCACTCCAAATCCCTCAAACCCTTCAGATGTTTGATTAAATCATCAATTACTGTTGTGTAATGTGTTTGCAAAATGACCATGTTATTGTACATCCAATTCTGTGTATTTTCTGTTATCTGTGCTGTAGTGAAGGTGGTAGGTGAAGATGGTTTAATAAATTGTGTAAGCTTTTTGATTTGCCTGCACATACCTGTAGGAAATGTATGTGTATATAATGAATCTTTAACTATCTGCATGTGATGATGTGCTTGAATCAGCTTAAAATACTTCTTACAGAGAGTTTTATCAAAGTTACCCTGGCTAGGTGTCTGTGTGTGTACCCCATCTCCAGTTGAGTGTTGGTCTCTTAAAACAGCAAATCTGTTCTGCAAAGGAATCATATTCTCAGGTTTAACAGGTAAAAGAAACAACACATATGATAAAAAACAAAGAAAAAAGAAAAACAAAAAGAACAAAAAAACAACTCTCAACAGTCTTAACCAACTACCTTTGACCAAAGTTTTTGTTGGATCTGACCTCAGCCAGCAGAGAGTGATGAAAGAGTTTTGTGTCCCTCAAGTCAACTTCCCAAGAATGAATGGATAAAGTCAAAAAGAGGAAAATCCCTTTGTTCTCTTCAAAATGTAGATAGACTGAACCTTTGTAGTGAAGGGACCTCTTCTTCTTGTTGTTGGGTGGGTTGACCTGGTAGTTATCTTTTTCCTTTTTCAGTGTTGCTCTTCTTCCCAATGAAAACTTAAAAACAAACTTTATTGGTATTTTTCTTTTTAAATAAAACCGAGAGAAACCTGCAGAACAGTATCTGCAGTAAAAACAGATTCCTTTAAAAATCCTAACGTTTCGCATGGAACATGCTTCCTCAGAGGATTACTCAACTGGAGTGGGGTGCTAGGCTTACTTTTAAACTCATCTATGTGTTAATGTAGGTGTGGTTTGAATAAAAGTGAGTTGTGATTGGTTGCTTGGTTAATTCAATTACCCTTGCAGGAGCAGCTTCACCTGGAGACTTGATTTTCTTCAAAAAAGATGGCGGTCTCCAGAGACACAAACAAACCATAATCAGCCATTTTGTTTTTCAAAATAGGAGTCCCCCACTGGCCTGATCCACTCATATGCAGCTATGTAGCAATATAGTGGAACAAAAGTTCAAAAAGAGGCTAGAGAGAACAAAAAGGAGAAACAGTAGGCTCTGGCTAGGTTAGGTTTAGAATTTATTATATTTAAAATGATCTAAATAAGATTTTTAGGTGCACGGGCACAACCAAGAATCTCCCCTTCGTCCTCCCTTTCCCATCTACAGATCTTTCCCCTTCTTCTCTACCAACCAGGATCCCCGGATCCCACCTGGACACATAAAAAAAACAAAAACAAAAAATAAAAGAATAAATAAAATAAATAAATAAAAAAATTTTTTAGACTAGGGAAAACGATCTGGGGTTCAACTTAGGGGCAGGAAAAAGGATAAGGTTAAGGTTAGGGGCCGGGAATGGGATAAGGTTAAGGTTAGGGGCTGGGGATGGGATACGGTTAAGGTTGAGGGCTGGGAATGGGATGCGGTTAAGGTTAGGGGCTAGGAGTGGGATGCGGTTAAGGTTAGGGGCAGGAAGTGGGATGAGGTTAAGGTTAGGGGCAGGAAGTGGGATGAGGTTAAGGTTAGGGGCAAGGAATGGGATAGAATTAAGGGAAAGGACAGAAAATGGGGAAAAGAATAAGATTAAGGAGAAAAAAACTTATAAATAAAAGTAAGCATAGTGAAATGATTCTAGATTATTTTTATTTAGAAAAATAAATTAAGGAAGACTCATAGAGTTAAGTGCTTTAGAATAAGTGCTAAAAAAGTAAGTATCCAAATAAATCCACACGTGTCACAACAATATACAAAAAGAGAAAAAAAAAAATTCTATGAACGTCTCCTGTAATCATGTATCATATAATTATATAACTACTACCTAAATTATAATAAATATAATAAAATAAACAACTGTTAATGTATGTAGGTATCCAGGAAAGGACTCCAGAGGCCCCTACTGCATGAGTGGAAAAAGTCAGCAGATACTGACCCCCCCAAAAAAAACACACAACCTTGATCATCTTTATCTCACTGTTGACTCACCTTTTACATTGAGCCCCATGGAAACCCATTTTTGTAGTCGATCTACAAGATCCTTGGACCCAATTTTTAACCTCAATTAGAGAGAATATATAATCTAAAATATGGGTAAGCTAAAGATCCATATTGTCCAACCAAAAGTCAAATATGAGTTGAGCTGTCTGAATTGTCCAGTAAACACTATCTCCCTCTACCTTAAACAGAAGTTTATTGACTTCCGGTAATGGGTTTCCATGAGACCCAATGTATTTGTTGATGATCTCCAGGTTCTGCTGTTCCTGCTTTGGTATAAAGTCAGAGAACTGGATGATTGGTGTGTGTATCTGAGCTTCCGGAAAGGCTATCCTGGCCGCTCTCCACAGACCCTGTAATTGTTTAATACCCGTTTTAAAAGGGTGTTGATGCCTGTTATTTAAGCCTGCCGCTAATACTACATGTTGGGTATGTAGTTGTATTGGAAGTTTTTGGAGAATTTTTGAAAGGTGCAGAAAATTGGCCTCCGGAAAACTATCAACCTGTACATTTTTCAAACGAATATTAGGAATGCGGGATAGGTTTGAGTCACCTATGAAAACAATGGGTTTGTGAATGGTGATGGACCAATCTAATGCTTTCCTATCCGTAATTATGTGCCTATATGGTATGGTCCTTAATTTGATTCTATCTAACGGTTGTACGCCCGAGAGGTCAGAGGAAACACCACAGGAGTCCACCACCGCAGCAGATTTAGAATTAGATTTAAAATTAGAAGGGGATTCAGATTGGAATTTGGCTAGAGAAAATCTCTCTTTGTTATGCCCCATCATCCTTATCCCTTTCTGTGTAGCAGTGGTTTGTCCCGTGGTCCTCTCACTCTCCCCCGACATACTCCCAGCTGTAAGATAAGAAAAAGAAGTAGAGGTAAGTTTATGAACTGTTGTGGGTGAAGCTATGGTTGAAAGTACTGGGCTTGTCTCCCTGTGATGAACTAATGCATGAACTACAACCGGTTTGGGCGTGGGAGGTGTGAGTGAAAGTGAAGATTCCGAATGTTTACTGCTGTGATGAGATGATGGTGTGTGTACCTGGGTCCGTGGAGAGACAACCTTTTGGGGTGTAGCGGCAAGTGAAGAGGGGCCACCTGCATCCTGAATAATGGATTGTTTATTTAAAATGGATTGTTTACACGAGGTCAATTGATCCTCCGTTAGTTTATGTTTAAATCTATTTCTGGCCCACTTCAATGCCACTTGCCACTCCAAATCCCTCAAACCCTTCAGATGTTTGATTAAATCATCAATTACTGTTGTGTAATGTGTTTGCAAAATGACCATGTTATTGTACATCCAATTCTGTGTATTTTCTGTTATCTGTGCTGTAGTGAAGGTGGTAGGTGAAGATGGTTTAATAAATTGTGTAAGCTTTTTGATTTGCCTGCACATACCTGTAGGAAATGTATGTGTATATAATGAATCTTTAACTATCTGCATGTGATGATGTGCTTGAATCAGCTTAAAATACTTCTTACAGAGAGTTTTATCAAAGTTACCCTGGCTAGGTGTCTGTGTGTGTACCCCATCTCCAGTTGAGTGTTGGTCTCTTAAAACAGCAAATCTGTTCTGCAAAGGAATCATATTCTCAGGTTTAACAGGTAAAAGAAACAACACATATGATAAAAAACAAAGAAAAAAGAAAAACAAAAAGAACAAAAAAACAACTCTCAACAGTCTTAACCAACTACCTTTGACCAAAGTTTTTGTTGGATCTGACCTCAGCCAGCAGAGAGTGATGAAAGAGTTTTGTGTCCCTCAAGTCAACTTCCCAAGAATGAATGGATAAAGTCAAAAAGAGGAAAATCCCTTTGTTCTCTTCAAAATGTAGATAGACTGAACCTTTGTAGTGAAGGGACCTCTTCTTCTTGTTGTTGGGTGGGTTGACCTGGTAGTTATCTTTTTCCTTTTTCAGTGTTGCTCTTCTTCCCAATGAAAACTTAAAAACAAACTTTATTGGTATTTTTCTTTTTAAATAAAACCGAGAGAAACCTGCAGAACAGTATCTGCAGTAAAAACAGATTCCTTTAAAAATCCTAACGTTTCGCATGGAACATGCTTCCTCAGAGGATTACTCAACTGGAGTGGGGTGCTAGGCTTACTTTTAAACTCATCTATGTGTTAATGTAGGTGTGGTTTGAATAAAAGTGAGTTGTGATTGGTTGCTTGGTTAATTCAATTACCCTTGCAGGAGCAGCTTCACCTGGAGACTTGATTTTCTTCAAAAAAGATGGCGGTCTCCAGAGACACAAACAAACCATAATCAGCCATTTTGTTTTTCAAAATAGGAGTCCCCCACTGGCCTGATCCACTCATATGCAGCTATGTAGCAATATAGTGGAACAAAAGTTCAAAAAGAGGCTAGAGAGAACAAAAAGGAGAAACAGTAGGCTCTGGCTAGGTTAGGTTTAGAATTTATTATATTTAAAATGATCTAAATAAGATTTTTAGGTGCACGGGCACAACCAAGAATCTCCCCTTCGTCCTCCCTTTCCCATCTACAGATCTTTCCCCTTCTTCTCTACCAACCAGGATCCCCGGATCCCACCTGGACACATAAAAAAAACAAAAACAAAAAATAAAAGAATAAATAAAATAAATAAATAAAAAAATTTTTTAGACTAGGGAAAACGATCTGGGGTTCAACTTAGGGGCAGGAAAAAGGATAAGGTTAAGGTTAGGGGCCGGGAATGGGATAAGGTTAAGGTTAGGGGCTGGGGATGGGATACGGTTAAGGTTGAGGGCTGGGAATGGGATGCGGTTAAGGTTAGGGGCTAGGAGTGGGATGCGGTTAAGGTTAGGGGCAGGAAGTGGGATGAGGTTAAGGTTAGGGGCAGGAAGTGGGATGAGGTTAAGGTTAGGGGCAAGGAATGGGATAGAATTAAGGGAAAGGACAGAAAATGGGGAAAAGAATAAGATTAAGGAGAAAAAAACTTATAAATAAAAGTAAGCATAGTGAAATGATTCTAGATTATTTTTATTTAGAAAAATAAATTAAGGAAGACTCATAGAGTTAAGTGCTTTAGAATAAGTGCTAAAAAAGTAAGTATCCAAATAAATCCACACGTGTCACAACAATATACAAAAAGAGAAAAAAAAAAATTCTATGAACGTCTCCTGTAATCATGTATCATATAATTATATAACTACTACCTAAATTATAATAAATATAATAAAATAAACAACTGTTAATGTATGTAGGTATCCAGGAAAGGACTCCAGAGGCCCCTACTGCATGAGTGGAAAAAGTCAGCAGATACTGACCCCCCCAAAAAAAACACACAACCTTGATCATCTTTATCTCACTGTTGACTCACCTTTTACATTGAGCCCCATGGAAACCCATTTTTGTAGTCGATCTACAAGATCCTTGGACCCAATTTTTAACCTCAATTAGAGAGAATATATAATCTAAAATATGGGTAAGCTAAAGATCCATATTGTCCAACCAAAAGTCAAATATGAGTTGAGCTGTCTGAATTGTCCAGTAAACACTATCTCCCTCTACCTTAAACAGAAGTTTATTGACTTCCGGTAATGGGTTTCCATGAGACCCAATGTATTTGTTGATGATCTCCAGGTTCTGCTGTTCCTGCTTTGGTATAAAGTCAGAGAACTGGATGATTGGTGTGTGTATCTGAGCTTCCGGAAAGGCTATCCTGGCCGCTCTCCACAGACCCTGTAATTGTTTAATACCCGTTTTAAAAGGGTGTTGATGCCTGTTATTTAAGCCTGCCGCTAATACTACATGTTGGGTATGTAGTTGTATTGGAAGTTTTTGGAGAATTTTTGAAAGGTGCAGAAAATTGGCCTCCGGAAAACTATCAACCTGTACATTTTTCAAACGAATATTAGGAATGCGGGATAGGTTTGAGTCACCTATGAAAACAATGGGTTTGTGAATGGTGATGGACCAATCTAATGCTTTCCTATCCGTAATTATGTGCCTATATGGTATGGTCCTTAATTTGATTCTATCTAACGGTTGTACGCCCGAGAGGTCAGAGGAAACACCACAGGAGTCCACCACCGCAGCAGATTTAGAATTAGATTTAAAATTAGAAGGGGATTCAGATTGGAATTTGGCTAGAGAAAATCTCTCTTTGTTATGCCCCATCATCCTTATCCCTTTCTGTGTAGCAGTGGTTTGTCCCGTGGTCCTCTCACTCTCCCCCGACATACTCCCAGCTGTAAGATAAGAAAAAGAAGTAGAGGTAAGTTTATGAACTGTTGTGGGTGAAGCTATGGTTGAAAGTACTGGGCTTGTCTCCCTGTGATGAACTAATGCATGAACTACAACCGGTTTGGGCGTGGGAGGTGTGAGTGAAAGTGAAGATTCCGAATGTTTACTGCTGTGATGAGATGATGGTGTGTGTACCTGGGTCCGTGGAGAGACAACCTTTTGGGGTGTAGCGGCAAGTGAAGAGGGGCCACCTGCATCCTGAATAATGGATTGTTTATTTAAAATGGATTGTTTACACGAGGTCAATTGATCCTCCGTTAGTTTATGTTTAAATCTATTTCTGGCCCACTTCAATGCCACTTGCCACTCCAAATCCCTCAAACCCTTCAGATGTTTGATTAAATCATCAATTACTGTTGTGTAATGTGTTTGCAAAATGACCATGTTATTGTACATCCAATTCTGTGTATTTTCTGTTATCTGTGCTGTAGTGAAGGTGGTAGGTGAAGATGGTTTAATAAATTGTGTAAGCTTTTTGATTTGCCTGCACATACCTGTAGGAAATGTATGTGTATATAATGAATCTTTAACTATCTGCATGTGATGATGTGCTTGAATCAGCTTAAAATACTTCTTACAGAGAGTTTTATCAAAGTTACCCTGGCTAGGTGTCTGTGTGTGTACCCCATCTCCAGTTGAGTGTTGGTCTCTTAAAACAGCAAATCTGTTCTGCAAAGGAATCATATTCTCAGGTTTAACAGGTAAAAGAAACAACACATATGATAAAAAACAAAGAAAAAAGAAAAACAAAAAGAACAAAAAAACAACTCTCAACAGTCTTAACCAACTACCTTTGACCAAAGTTTTTGTTGGATCTGACCTCAGCCAGCAGAGAGTGATGAAAGAGTTTTGTGTCCCTCAAGTCAACTTCCCAAGAATGAATGGATAAAGTCAAAAAGAGGAAAATCCCTTTGTTCTCTTCAAAATGTAGATAGACTGAACCTTTGTAGTGAAGGGACCTCTTCTTCTTGTTGTTGGGTGGGTTGACCTGGTAGTTATCTTTTTCCTTTTTCAGTGTTGCTCTTCTTCCCAATGAAAACTTAAAAACAAACTTTATTGGTATTTTTCTTTTTAAATAAAACCGAGAGAAACCTGCAGAACAGTATCTGCAGTAAAAACAGATTCCTTTAAAAATCCTAACGTTTCGCATGGAACATGCTTCCTCAGAGGATTACTCAACTGGAGTGGGGTGCTAGGCTTACTTTTAAACTCATCTATGTGTTAATGTAGGTGTGGTTTGAATAAAAGTGAGTTGTGATTGGTTGCTTGGTTAATTCAATTACCCTTGCAGGAGCAGCTTCACCTGGAGACTTGATTTTCTTCAAAAAAGATGGCGGTCTCCAGAGACACAAACAAACCATAATCAGCCATTTTGTTTTTCAAAATAGGAGTCCCCCACTGGCCTGATCCACTCATATGCAGCTATGTAGCAATATAGTGGAACAAAAGTTCAAAAAGAGGCTAGAGAGAACAAAAAGGAGAAACAGTAGGCTCTGGCTAGGTTAGGTTTAGAATTTATTATATTTAAAATGATCTAAATAAGATTTTTAGGTGCACGGGCACAACCAAGAATCTCCCCTTCGTCCTCCCTTTCCCATCTACAGATCTTTCCCCTTCTTCTCTACCAACCAGGATCCCCGGATCCCACCTGGACACATAAAAAAAACAAAAACAAAAAATAAAAGAATAAATAAAATAAATAAATAAAAAAATTTTTTAGACTAGGGAAAACGATCTGGGGTTCAACTTAGGGGCAGGAAAAAGGATAAGGTTAAGGTTAGGGGCCGGGAATGGGATAAGGTTAAGGTTAGGGGCTGGGGATGGGATACGGTTAAGGTTGAGGGCTGGGAATGGGATGCGGTTAAGGTTAGGGGCTAGGAGTGGGATGCGGTTAAGGTTAGGGGCAGGAAGTGGGATGAGGTTAAGGTTAGGGGCAGGAAGTGGGATGAGGTTAAGGTTAGGGGCAAGGAATGGGATAGAATTAAGGGAAAGGACAGAAAATGGGGAAAAGAATAAGATTAAGGAGAAAAAAACTTATAAATAAAAGTAAGCATAGTGAAATGATTCTAGATTATTTTTATTTAGAAAAATAAATTAAGGAAGACTCATAGAGTTAAGTGCTTTAGAATAAGTGCTAAAAAAGTAAGTATCCAAATAAATCCACACGTGTCACAACAATATACAAAAAGAGAAAAAAAAAAATTCTATGAACGTCTCCTGTAATCATGTATCATATAATTATATAACTACTACCTAAATTATAATAAATATAATAAAATAAACAACTGTTAATGTATGTAGGTATCCAGGAAAGGACTCCAGAGGCCCCTACTGCATGAGTGGAAAAAGTCAGCAGATACTGACCCCCCCAAAAAAAACACACAACCTTGATCATCTTTATCTCACTGTTGACTCACCTTTTACATTGAGCCCCATGGAAACCCATTTTTGTAGTCGATCTACAAGATCCTTGGACCCAATTTTTAACCTCAATTAGAGAGAATATATAATCTAAAATATGGGTAAGCTAAAGATCCATATTGTCCAACCAAAAGTCAAATATGAGTTGAGCTGTCTGAATTGTCCAGTAAACACTATCTCCCTCTACCTTAAACAGAAGTTTATTGACTTCCGGTAATGGGTTTCCATGAGACCCAATGTATTTGTTGATGATCTCCAGGTTCTGCTGTTCCTGCTTTGGTATAAAGTCAGAGAACTGGATGATTGGTGTGTGTATCTGAGCTTCCGGAAAGGCTATCCTGGCCGCTCTCCACAGACCCTGTAATTGTTTAATACCCGTTTTAAAAGGGTGTTGATGCCTGTTATTTAAGCCTGCCGCTAATACTACATGTTGGGTATGTAGTTGTATTGGAAGTTTTTGGAGAATTTTTGAAAGGTGCAGAAAATTGGCCTCCGGAAAACTATCAACCTGTACATTTTTCAAACGAATATTAGGAATGCGGGATAGGTTTGAGTCACCTATGAAAACAATGGGTTTGTGAATGGTGATGGACCAATCTAATGCTTTCCTATCCGTAATTATGTGCCTATATGGTATGGTCCTTAATTTGATTCTATCTAACGGTTGTACGCCCGAGAGGTCAGAGGAAACACCACAGGAGTCCACCACCGCAGCAGATTTAGAATTAGATTTAAAATTAGAAGGGGATTCAGATTGGAATTTGGCTAGAGAAAATCTCTCTTTGTTATGCCCCATCATCCTTATCCCTTTCTGTGTAGCAGTGGTTTGTCCCGTGGTCCTCTCACTCTCCCCCGACATACTCCCAGCTGTAAGATAAGAAAAAGAAGTAGAGGTAAGTTTATGAACTGTTGTGGGTGAAGCTATGGTTGAAAGTACTGGGCTTGTCTCCCTGTGATGAACTAATGCATGAACTACAACCGGTTTGGGCGTGGGAGGTGTGAGTGAAAGTGAAGATTCCGAATGTTTACTGCTGTGATGAGATGATGGTGTGTGTACCTGGGTCCGTGGAGAGACAACCTTTTGGGGTGTAGCGGCAAGTGAAGAGGGGCCACCTGCATCCTGAATAATGGATTGTTTATTTAAAATGGATTGTTTACACGAGGTCAATTGATCCTCCGTTAGTTTATGTTTAAATCTATTTCTGGCCCACTTCAATGCCACTTGCCACTCCAAATCCCTCAAACCCTTCAGATGTTTGATTAAATCATCAATTACTGTTGTGTAATGTGTTTGCAAAATGACCATGTTATTGTACATCCAATTCTGTGTATTTTCTGTTATCTGTGCTGTAGTGAAGGTGGTAGGTGAAGATGGTTTAATAAATTGTGTAAGCTTTTTGATTTGCCTGCACATACCTGTAGGAAATGTATGTGTATATAATGAATCTTTAACTATCTGCATGTGATGATGTGCTTGAATCAGCTTAAAATACTTCTTACAGAGAGTTTTATCAAAGTTACCCTGGCTAGGTGTCTGTGTGTGTACCCCATCTCCAGTTGAGTGTTGGTCTCTTAAAACAGCAAATCTGTTCTGCAAAGGAATCATATTCTCAGGTTTAACAGGTAAAAGAAACAACACATATGATAAAAAACAAAGAAAAAAGAAAAACAAAAAGAACAAAAAAACAACTCTCAACAGTCTTAACCAACTACCTTTGACCAAAGTTTTTGTTGGATCTGACCTCAGCCAGCAGAGAGTGATGAAAGAGTTTTGTGTCCCTCAAGTCAACTTCCCAAGAATGAATGGATAAAGTCAAAAAGAGGAAAATCCCTTTGTTCTCTTCAAAATGTAGATAGACTGAACCTTTGTAGTGAAGGGACCTCTTCTTCTTGTTGTTGGGTGGGTTGACCTGGTAGTTATCTTTTTCCTTTTTCAGTGTTGCTCTTCTTCCCAATGAAAACTTAAAAACAAACTTTATTGGTATTTTTCTTTTTAAATAAAACCGAGAGAAACCTGCAGAACAGTATCTGCAGTAAAAACAGATTCCTTTAAAAATCCTAACGTTTCGCATGGAACATGCTTCCTCAGAGGATTACTCAACTGGAGTGGGGTGCTAGGCTTACTTTTAAACTCATCTATGTGTTAATGTAGGTGTGGTTTGAATAAAAGTGAGTTGTGATTGGTTGCTTGGTTAATTCAATTACCCTTGCAGGAGCAGCTTCACCTGGAGACTTGATTTTCTTCAAAAAAGATGGCGGTCTCCAGAGACACAAACAAACCATAATCAGCCATTTTGTTTTTCAAAATAGGAGTCCCCCACTGGCCTGATCCACTCATATGCAGCTATGTAGCAATATAGTGGAACAAAAGTTCAAAAAGAGGCTAGAGAGAACAAAAAGGAGAAACAGTAGGCTCTGGCTAGGTTAGGTTTAGAATTTATTATATTTAAAATGATCTAAATAAGATTTTTAGGTGCACGGGCACAACCAAGAATCTCCCCTTCGTCCTCCCTTTCCCATCTACAGATCTTTCCCCTTCTTCTCTACCAACCAGGATCCCCGGATCCCACCTGGACACATAAAAAAAACAAAAACAAAAAATAAAAGAATAAATAAAATAAATAAATAAAAAAATTTTTTAGACTAGGGAAAACGATCTGGGGTTCAACTTAGGGGCAGGAAAAAGGATAAGGTTAAGGTTAGGGGCCGGGAATGGGATAAGGTTAAGGTTAGGGGCTGGGGATGGGATACGGTTAAGGTTGAGGGCTGGGAATGGGATGCGGTTAAGGTTAGGGGCTAGGAGTGGGATGCGGTTAAGGTTAGGGGCAGGAAGTGGGATGAGGTTAAGGTTAGGGGCAGGAAGTGGGATGAGGTTAAGGTTAGGGGCAAGGAATGGGATAGAATTAAGGGAAAGGACAGAAAATGGGGAAAAGAATAAGATTAAGGAGAAAAAAACTTATAAATAAAAGTAAGCATAGTGAAATGATTCTAGATTATTTTTATTTAGAAAAATAAATTAAGGAAGACTCATAGAGTTAAGTGCTTTAGAATAAGTGCTAAAAAAGTAAGTATCCAAATAAATCCACACGTGTCACAACAATATACAAAAAGAGAAAAAAAAAAATTCTATGAACGTCTCCTGTAATCATGTATCATATAATTATATAACTACTACCTAAATTATAATAAATATAATAAAATAAACAACTGTTAATGTATGTAGGTATCCAGGAAAGGACTCCAGAGGCCCCTACTGCATGAGTGGAAAAAGTCAGCAGATACTGACCCCCCCAAAAAAAACACACAACCTTGATCATCTTTATCTCACTGTTGACTCACCTTTTACATTGAGCCCCATGGAAACCCATTTTTGTAGTCGATCTACAAGATCCTTGGACCCAATTTTTAACCTCAATTAGAGAGAATATATAATCTAAAATATGGGTAAGCTAAAGATCCATATTGTCCAACCAAAAGTCAAATATGAGTTGAGCTGTCTGAATTGTCCAGTAAACACTATCTCCCTCTACCTTAAACAGAAGTTTATTGACTTCCGGTAATGGGTTTCCATGAGACCCAATGTATTTGTTGATGATCTCCAGGTTCTGCTGTTCCTGCTTTGGTATAAAGTCAGAGAACTGGATGATTGGTGTGTGTATCTGAGCTTCCGGAAAGGCTATCCTGGCCGCTCTCCACAGACCCTGTAATTGTTTAATACCCGTTTTAAAAGGGTGTTGATGCCTGTTATTTAAGCCTGCCGCTAATACTACATGTTGGGTATGTAGTTGTATTGGAAGTTTTTGGAGAATTTTTGAAAGGTGCAGAAAATTGGCCTCCGGAAAACTATCAACCTGTACATTTTTCAAACGAATATTAGGAATGCGGGATAGGTTTGAGTCACCTATGAAAACAATGGGTTTGTGAATGGTGATGGACCAATCTAATGCTTTCCTATCCGTAATTATGTGCCTATATGGTATGGTCCTTAATTTGATTCTATCTAACGGTTGTACGCCCGAGAGGTCAGAGGAAACACCACAGGAGTCCACCACCGCAGCAGATTTAGAATTAGATTTAAAATTAGAAGGGGATTCAGATTGGAATTTGGCTAGAGAAAATCTCTCTTTGTTATGCCCCATCATCCTTATCCCTTTCTGTGTAGCAGTGGTTTGTCCCGTGGTCCTCTCACTCTCCCCCGACATACTCCCAGCTGTAAGATAAGAAAAAGAAGTAGAGGTAAGTTTATGAACTGTTGTGGGTGAAGCTATGGTTGAAAGTACTGGGCTTGTCTCCCTGTGATGAACTAATGCATGAACTACAACCGGTTTGGGCGTGGGAGGTGTGAGTGAAAGTGAAGATTCCGAATGTTTACTGCTGTGATGAGATGATGGTGTGTGTACCTGGGTCCGTGGAGAGACAACCTTTTGGGGTGTAGCGGCAAGTGAAGAGGGGCCACCTGCATCCTGAATAATGGATTGTTTATTTAAAATGGATTGTTTACACGAGGTCAATTGATCCTCCGTTAGTTTATGTTTAAATCTATTTCTGGCCCACTTCAATGCCACTTGCCACTCCAAATCCCTCAAACCCTTCAGATGTTTGATTAAATCATCAATTACTGTTGTGTAATGTGTTTGCAAAATGACCATGTTATTGTACATCCAATTCTGTGTATTTTCTGTTATCTGTGCTGTAGTGAAGGTGGTAGGTGAAGATGGTTTAATAAATTGTGTAAGCTTTTTGATTTGCCTGCACATACCTGTAGGAAATGTATGTGTATATAATGAATCTTTAACTATCTGCATGTGATGATGTGCTTGAATCAGCTTAAAATACTTCTTACAGAGAGTTTTATCAAAGTTACCCTGGCTAGGTGTCTGTGTGTGTACCCCATCTCCAGTTGAGTGTTGGTCTCTTAAAACAGCAAATCTGTTCTGCAAAGGAATCATATTCTCAGGTTTAACAGGTAAAAGAAACAACACATATGATAAAAAACAAAGAAAAAAGAAAAACAAAAAGAACAAAAAAACAACTCTCAACAGTCTTAACCAACTACCTTTGACCAAAGTTTTTGTTGGATCTGACCTCAGCCAGCAGAGAGTGATGAAAGAGTTTTGTGTCCCTCAAGTCAACTTCCCAAGAATGAATGGATAAAGTCAAAAAGAGGAAAATCCCTTTGTTCTCTTCAAAATGTAGATAGACTGAACCTTTGTAGTGAAGGGACCTCTTCTTCTTGTTGTTGGGTGGGTTGACCTGGTAGTTATCTTTTTCCTTTTTCAGTGTTGCTCTTCTTCCCAATGAAAACTTAAAAACAAACTTTATTGGTATTTTTCTTTTTAAATAAAACCGAGAGAAACCTGCAGAACAGTATCTGCAGTAAAAACAGATTCCTTTAAAAATCCTAACGTTTCGCATGGAACATGCTTCCTCAGAGGATTACTCAACTGGAGTGGGGTGCTAGGCTTACTTTTAAACTCATCTATGTGTTAATGTAGGTGTGGTTTGAATAAAAGTGAGTTGTGATTGGTTGCTTGGTTAATTCAATTACCCTTGCAGGAGCAGCTTCACCTGGAGACTTGATTTTCTTCAAAAAAGATGGCGGTCTCCAGAGACACAAACAAACCATAATCAGCCATTTTGTTTTTCAAAATAGGAGTCCCCCACTGGCCTGATCCACTCATATGCAGCTATGTAGCAATATAGTGGAACAAAAGTTCAAAAAGAGGCTAGAGAGAACAAAAAGGAGAAACAGTAGGCTCTGGCTAGGTTAGGTTTAGAATTTATTATATTTAAAATGATCTAAATAAGATTTTTAGGTGCACGGGCACAACCAAGAATCTCCCCTTCGTCCTCCCTTTCCCATCTACAGATCTTTCCCCTTCTTCTCTACCAACCAGGATCCCCGGATCCCACCTGGACACATAAAAAAAACAAAAACAAAAAATAAATGAATAAATAAAATAAATAAATAAAAAAATTTTTTAGACTAGGGAAAACGATCTGGGGTTCAACTTAGGGGCAGGAAAAAGGATAAGGTTAAGGTTAGGGGCCGGGAATGGGATAAGGTTAAGGTTAGGGGCTGGGGATGGGATACGGTTAAGGTTGAGGGCTGGGAATGGGATGCGGTTAAGGTTAGGGGCTAGGAGTGGGATGCGGTTAAGGTTAGGGGCAGGAAGTGGGATGAGGTTAAGGTTAGGGGCAGGAAGTGGGATGAGGTTAAGGTTAGGGGCAAGGAATGGGATAGAATTAAGGGAAAGGACAGAAAATGGGGAAAAGAATAAGATTAAGGAGAAAAAAACTTATAAATAAAAGTAAGCATAGTGAAATGATTCTAGATTATTTTTATTTAGAAAAATAAATTAAGGAAGACTCATAGAGTTAAGTGCTTTAGAATAAGTGCTAAAAAAGTAAGTATCCAAATAAATCCACACGTGTCACAACAATATACAAAAAGAGAAAAAAAAAAATTCTATGAACGTCTCCTGTAATCATGTATCATATAATTATATAACTACTACCTAAATTATAATAAATATAATAAAATAAACAACTGTTAATGTATGTAGGTATCCAGGAAAGGACTCCAGAGGCCCCTACTGCATGAGTGGAAAAAGTCAGCAGATACTGACCCCCCCAAAAAAAACACACAACCTTGATCATCTTTATCTCACTGTTGACTCACCTTTTACATTGAGCCCCATGGAAACCCATTTTTGTAGTCGATCTACAAGATCCTTGGACCCAATTTTTAACCTCAATTAGAGAGAATATATAATCTAAAATATGGGTAAGCTAAAGATCCATATTGTCCAACCAAAAGTCAAATATGAGTTGAGCTGTCTGAATTGTCCAGTAAACACTATCTCCCTCTACCTTAAACAGAAGTTTATTGACTTCCGGTAATGGGTTTCCATGAGACCCAATGTATTTGTTGATGATCTCCAGGTTCTGCTGTTCCTGCTTTGGTATAAAGTCAGAGAACTGGATGATTGGTGTGTGTATCTGAGCTTCCGGAAAGGCTATCCTGGCCGCTCTCCACAGACCCTGTAATTGTTTAATACCCGTTTTAAAAGGGTGTTGATGCCTGTTATTTAAGCCTGCCGCTAATACTACATGTTGGGTATGTAGTTGT
Source organism: Clarias gariepinus (assembly GCF_024256425.1). Classification (NCBI taxonomy): domain Eukaryota; kingdom Metazoa; phylum Chordata; class Actinopteri; order Siluriformes; family Clariidae; genus Clarias; species Clarias gariepinus. The sequence continues at coordinate 40,930,865 of NC_071106.1, forward strand.
ATTGGAAGTTTTTGGAGAATTTTTGAAAGGTGCAGAAAATTGGCCTCCGGAAAACTATCAACCTGTACATTTTTCAAACGAATATTAGGAATGCGGGATAGGTTTGAGTCACCTATGAAAACAATGGGTTTGTGAATGGTGATGGACCAATCTAATGCTTTCCTATCCGTAATTATGTGCCTATATGGTATGGTCCTTAATTTGATTCTATCTAACGGTTGTACGCCCGAGAGGTCAGAGGAAACACCACAGGAGTCCACCACCGCAGCAGATTTAGAATTAGATTTAAAATTAGAAGGGGATTCAGATTGGAATTTGGCTAGAGAAAATCTCTCTTTGTTATGCCCCATCATCCTTATCCCTTTCTGTGTAGCAGTGGTTTGTCCCGTGGTCCTCTCACTCTCCCCCGACATACTCCCAGCTGTAAGATAAGAAAAAGAAGTAGAGGTAAGTTTATGAACTGTTGTGGGTGAAGCTATGGTTGAAAGTACTGGGCTTGTCTCCCTGTGATGAACTAATGCATGAACTACAACCGGTTTGGGCGTGGGAGGTGTGAGTGAAAGTGAAGATTCCGAATGTTTACTGCTGTGATGAGATGATGGTGTGTGTACCTGGGTCCGTGGAGAGACAACCTTTTGGGGTGTAGCGGCAAGTGAAGAGGGGCCACCTGCATCCTGAATAATGGATTGTTTATTTAAAATGGATTGTTTACACGAGGTCAATTGATCCTCCGTTAGTTTATGTTTAAATCTATTTCTGGCCCACTTCAATGCCACTTGCCACTCCAAATCCCTCAAACCCTTCAGATGTTTGATTAAATCATCAATTACTGTTGTGTAATGTGTTTGCAAAATGACCATGTTATTGTACATCCAATTCTGTGTATTTTCTGTTATCTGTGCTGTAGTGAAGGTGGTAGGTGAAGATGGTTTAATAAATTGTGTAAGCTTTTTGATTTGCCTGCACATACCTGTAGGAAATGTATGTGTATATAATGAATCTTTAACTATCTGCATGTGATGATGTGCTTGAATCAGCTTAAAATACTTCTTACAGAGAGTTTTATCAAAGTTACCCTGGCTAGGTGTCTGTGTGTGTACCCCATCTCCAGTTGAGTGTTGGTCTCTTAAAACAGCAAATCTGTTCTGCAAAGGAATCATATTCTCAGGTTTAACAGGTAAAAGAAACAACACATATGATAAAAAACAAAGAAAAAAGAAAAACAAAAAGAACAAAAAAACAACTCTCAACAGTCTTAACCAACTACCTTTGACCAAAGTTTTTGTTGGATCTGACCTCAGCCAGCAGAGAGTGATGAAAGAGTTTTGTGTCCCTCAAGTCAACTTCCCAAGAATGAATGGATAAAGTCAAAAAGAGGAAAATCCCTTTGTTCTCTTCAAAATGTAGATAGACTGAACCTTTGTAGTGAAGGGACCTCTTCTTCTTGTTGTTGGGTGGGTTGACCTGGTAGTTATCTTTTTCCTTTTTCAGTGTTGCTCTTCTTCCCAATGAAAACTTAAAAACAAACTTTATTGGTATTTTTCTTTTTAAATAAAACCGAGAGAAACCTGCAGAACAGTATCTGCAGTAAAAACAGATTCCTTTAAAAATCCTAACGTTTCGCATGGAACATGCTTCCTCAGAGGATTACTCAACTGGAGTGGGGTGCTAGGCTTACTTTTAAACTCATCTATGTGTTAATGTAGGTGTGGTTTGAATAAAAGTGAGTTGTGATTGGTTGCTTGGTTAATTCAATTACCCTTGCAGGAGCAGCTTCACCTGGAGACTTGATTTTCTTCAAAAAAGATGGCGGTCTCCAGAGACACAAACAAACCATAATCAGCCATTTTGTTTTTCAAAATAGGAGTCCCCCACTGGCCTGATCCACTCATATGCAGCTATGTAGCAATATAGTGGAACAAAAGTTCAAAAAGAGGCTAGAGAGAACAAAAAGGAGAAACAGTAGGCTCTGGCTAGGTTAGGTTTAGAATTTATTATATTTAAAATGATCTAAATAAGATTTTTAGGTGCACGGGCACAACCAAGAATCTCCCCTTCGTCCTCCCTTTCCCATCTACAGATCTTTCCCCTTCTTCTCTACCAACCAGGATCCCCGGATCCCACCTGGACACATAAAAAAAACAAAAACAAAAAATAAATGAATAAATAAAATAAATAAATAAAAAAATTTTTTAGACTAGGGAAAACGATCTGGGGTTCAACTTAGGGGCAGGAAAAAGGATAAGGTTAAGGTTAGGGGCCGGGAATGGGATAAGGTTAAGGTTAGGGGCTGGGTTAGGGTTAGGGTTAGGGTTAGGGTTAGGGTTAGGGTTAGGGTTAGGGTTAGGGTGAAGACCGTGGTTCCAGAAATCCGCAAAGAACCCAAGTGAGGTTATGTTTAGGGAAAGAGGGGGGTAGGGGTTAAGACAATTAGGTTAACGGTCCCGGGGCAGGGTCCAAGGCAAGGAACTTTGGGGATAGGGTGGGGTTTGGGGATAGGATAGGGAAACTCGGGTCTCTGCGGGCCCAGAACCAACGTTGTGCGCGGGCCTACCACGATTTCAAAGGTCTCAGACACCTAAAATCTCCCCTGTAGCTTTGAAAAACATCCCTCCCCTTGGTTAACACTTTGAGCTCTTCATTGCAAGTCTATTTGGCGCTACGTTTCGGTTTGACTTAACCTTCATCAGGCACAGACTTGCATTTTAATGTTTCTCCTGGCTGCTTCGATGCTAGAGTGATGAAAACTTTGTTCAACTGACCCTTTAAATACATGGGATACACCCCCTTATTGAAAAAATTGTTCCTTGGGTTAGGGTTAGGGTTAGGGTTAGGGTTAGGGTTAGGGTTAGGGTTAGGTTAGGGGAAATATCAACTTAATTGGAGCCTTAGCCCCTTAAAGCACTGGCACACTGTTTGTTTTTAGTTAAAAATAGATGAACTTAAGAAGAAATAAAAAGTAAAAGCTTTCTTAAAAATGGATAAAGGATTTAAAATAAACTTAAAAAAATAAGATAACAAATATATCCTTAAGAAAATAATAATACAAGATTAAAATAAAATAAAATGATTTTAAACAAGATAAATCAAAAGAACTTCTGAAAGTCTCTTTTGTTAAAAATTTATTTACTAAAAATTCAAAAGAAAATGGTGGATGAATAAAATCATATTTAAAAGAAGAAATAAGAAAAAGCTGTCCCCATCAGAAATGATATATGAGAATAAAAAAATATAGTAAAAGATGTATAATAAAAGCTAAAAGATCTACACCCCTGAAACAGCATTAAAAACAATGGAAGCCATTCTCAGAAATCCCTGAGTTGGAAAAAGTACTTTATTTAAAACAGTTATGTTCACATGTTCACCAGTCAAGTTTGGAGGAACAGGAAACCCAAAAAGGGATTTTTTCTTTTAATGGCATAAAGATGGTTTTTAGAGAATCCACTAAAATCTCAAGCGGGTCCACACATCGAGTAGGGCAGAGGCTGAGTTTGTCCCAAAAAGTTGTGACTGATTACGGTGGTATGCATACTTGGAAGAATCAGAAGGGAAGCAGAAAAGAAAAGAGAAGGAAAGAGAAGAAAGAAAAAAATGTAAAATCAAAGTTTGAAACTATAGAAATTGGGGATAAAACTTGGGACCCTAGGGTTAGGGAAAATTAGGGTTGGGGTAGTTAGGGTTAGGTTGAATTTAGGGTTCATAGGGTTAGGTTTAGGAGTAAAGGTATTTAAGGTAAGGGTAAATAAAACTAGGGTTTGGTTGAGGTTAGGGTTAGGGTTAGGATTAGGAGTAGGTTAGGGTTAGGGGTAGGTTAAGGTTGGGTTTAGGGGTAGGTTAAGGTTAGGTTTAAGGGTAGGGTTGTGGTTGGGGTTGGGGTTAGGAGTAGGTTAAGGTTAGGTTTAGGGGTAGGTTAAAGGTTAGAAGCTGAAGATAAATTGCAAGTTGGGTTCCAAACGGAATTCAGATGAAAGTTTAGTTCAGCAAAGTAAGAAGGTTAAGAGTCACTGCAGTTATAAAGTCCATTATGTTAAATATAAACTTTATTATTTATTCATTATTTGATAAAAAAGACACACAACACAACACAACACAAAAAATAAATAAATAAATAAATAAATAAAAATAAATTGTCAACCATAATAATTTTAATTAAATTAATCAATAAGTGAAAAAATAAGTGCTATAAGTATAAGTGCAAATCATGTCAAAAAAATCACACTATAAGTGTCAATATCAGTGAAATTATCACTACAAACATGCAAGAATCAAAATAAAGAATCAAAACAAAGAGTAAATGTTTGGAAAAAGGGGAATGTTTAAGTGCAATAAGACAAATTTACTTTGCAATTTCAAAACTTTAAGTGCTAAGTGGTTTCACTCACAAATCAACCAGCAATAAGTGCTTGTGCAAATACAAAATCACTCCTCACACTAGTGAAAAAAAAAAAAAAAAAAAAAAAAGATAGAGAAAAGAGAGAGAAAATTATTTACATAAGTGCCTATAGGTCTAAAAGAGTGTTAAATATAATAACAAAAGTTTATATAATATATTATATATGATAAATGTACTGCATAGACAAAAGCCCTAAGAAGAGCATATACAAAGAATCCTACTTTCCTTCTAAAACCTCCATTTCAATACAGTCACAATTTAGGGTTTCAAGCCTCGTCCCGTCTCATGTTGAAACCCGCCGGATGTTCAGTTCCGAGTTCTCTTATCCAAAATGCCTCCCTTCTCCTCCTTTGGTGCGTTTCCCAAACCAAATTGGCTTCCAACCCTGAGATCCTGAGAGTGTGCAATCCAACCAATCTAAAATGTGTGGCAAGATGTGTGTTGACTGTAGTGTTTTGAAAAGTGTAAAGGTGTTGTTTTAACCTGCATTCAATGTTGTGTTTGGTTTCTCCAACATATTGTTTGTTACAGTGTGTGCATGTAATGATATATACCACATTCCGTGACTGACTATTTATGTTGTCTGAACCGAAGTAATATTTGTTTCCTGTCCGTAATTGATTAAATGGCTGAAAGAATGTGTCCATTCCCTGTTGCGTTTTGTGATGTGCGGTTGTTAAATCTGCCCTGACCAAAAGATCCCGAATGTTCTTATTTTTCCTGTAAGCTGAAAGGATTTTGAAAGGTTGTAATGTTGTACATCTTTTTTGTGATTTAAAAAATAATTTCTTTAATCTGTTGTTTAGAGTCTTTGAAACTGTTGAATATGTGGTTACGATAGGGATGACAGCCTTGTGGTCTGGCACACGACCTTTGGTGTTGTCTTGTAACTCTCTGAGTGTGTTGGATTTAATCGATCTAAGAGATCTCTTAGAATAACCACGTTGTCTAAGAGATCTAAACAAGGTCTGAATAGCCTCCTGAACATGTTGTTCAAAAGAACAGATCCTATGAAACCGGATGATTTGTGATTTTACAATACCGTTAAAGGTGTGTTTCGGATGAAAACTAGTTTTGTGTAAAAGTGCATGTGAGTCTGTGGGTTTAAAGAAGACCTTTGTATATAATGTTTTTGAATTGTTAATTGTCGGTCTAGTGAAGACCGTAGTGTCCAGAAAATTAATGCTAGACGGATGAATAGTAGCCTGGATCTTTATATGTTCATGATGTGTGTTTGCCAGCTGAATGAAAGTATTGAATTGTTGTTGGTCGTGTTGCCAGACTCCAAAGATGTCATCCAAATATCGCACATAGATGACCGGCAGGCAAGGGCACTTTTGAAAAAGTGTCTCTTCCCACTCTGCCATGTAAATGTTTGCATAAGCGGGAGCAAATTTCTTGCCCATTGCGGTTCCCTGTACCTGCAAATACATTTGTGAATTAAAACTGAAATCATTTCTAGTGAGGTTTATTTCCAACAGTTGTAGAATTTCTGTGTCGGGTCTGTTAATGTCGGGGTATTTATTAAAACAATTTGCTACCGCTTGCAAACCTGTCTTGGTATGTATGTTGGTGTATAAACTAGGGTTAGGGTTAGGGTTAGGGTTAGGGTTAGGGTTAGGGTTAGGGTTAGGTTAGGGTAAAATAATCCGCTGCCCCGGGAAGAACCCGGAACCAGCGTTGTGCACGGGCCAGCCACTCAGGCCTCATTTTCAGCCTCCTCCACTATGACGGTCGACCGGTGTCGCCTGTTTAATTTTTAGAGCTAAAGACTTTGCTTTTAGCTAAATTGTTGTAAAGACCCTCCATGAGCCGAGATACCCGCTTAAGGGTTAAGATTTAAATCAGGGCCTGGGGGTTGAGATTCGGGGTCATTTCTAGTTAAAGTTAGGCCATTGTACGACGAAGGCTAACGACCGTGTAATAACCTATGTTAGTGTAAATGCCTGTGACTTTCAGGTCAAACATGGGCACCGAGTAAGGTAAGGGTTATGGAAAATAGGTAGGGTTAAAGACAATAAGGGTAACGGTCCCGGGACAGGGTCCAAGGCAAGGAACTTTGGGGTTAGGATAGGTTTGGGGAGAGGTTGGGAAGACTCGGTTCCCTGCAGACCTAAAACCTAAAGTTAAAGGTCAGAGGTCAAATACATTTAAGGTTAATGTTAAGACTTAAAACATTATATTTCAAGCTAATAGGGTTCTAAGAGTTTAGGGTTAAAACTAACGGTTATGCTACGAGTTAAGGTTTAGGCCTAGGGTTCGAAACTGACGGTTATATTTAGGGTTAAAGGTTTAGGCTTAGAGTTCTTAATAAGCAGCTGAAGACACTGACGGTTATGTTTAGGTTCAGGGAGAGGAAACGCATTAAATCCTACTTAAGGTTAAGGGTAGGAGCTAAGATTAAAGTTCCCTTTAACCCAACGATATCCTAAATTGTGAGACACGTCATCAGTAGTAAACCATAGAGTCACAGGGTGTTTCGGCCTTTCATTACTATACACCCTCATCCATGGCGGCCAGCCGTAGGTGGATCAGTCCTCGGCTCGTGTCCCATAGCCAATTGAAAAAATATTTCATGTTTATTTATTTATTTATTTAAATTTTTAATTTTAATAAATAACCTTTTTAAAGTCCTATTTAAAATACTGGTATAATTAAAGACTATATAACTAAGGTTTAAATATATTGAAATTATGCTAATACAACCTGAACCATCATACAATCACTTTAAAATATTTTTTATTTATTTGAAAATGATTTTAAGAAATGAACTTTAATAAAGTCCTAATTATGGTACCAATGTAATTAAAGATTAGGTTTAAATTCACTGCAATGATCCTAATACAGCCTAAACCATCATACAGTAACACTCCTAAATATACCAAATACAGTGAAGACTGGTAGAAGACCATGACTCACCTCTCTGCCAAAGGCCCTTTTGTTAACACCGCAAGGTTTCCGGAACCATTTGGGCAGAGTGCTGCACCGGGAAGCGAGTGGAGACCGTCTCATCCCAGCGGATGACCCCGAAAATCAGATCAACAACCTTCTACTGGAATGGCCTCCTGAGGAAAATTCTATCAGGATGACAGGAAAATCCCCAGCCAAGTAAAGCCTTAATGGAAGGCCAATCCAGGTTCTTAATCGGCATATTTTTCACACTGATGGTAGATTAAATATTTTTGTGGTATTATTCAGTTATTTATTGTTTCCATTCAGTGTGTCACAAAGATCACGTTGCCAAAAACGGCACGATTCTATCTTTTGTGGTTTAGGAGTTATTTGTTAAAATATACTCCAGATTTAGGTGGCCCATGATGCTTAGGGGCACAGTCGGTTACGGAACGCCAATAGGGTAAAAAATCTTATAGTTTAAAATATCTAATAAATATCTTTAATTTAATGTTTAGGCCACAGTTGCAGCCTAAATATCTTATATCAGAGTGGATCACAGTTGCAATCACCCTCATTTATGTAATTAGCAAGTTTATACCTATTTAAAAATAATAGAATATGATTTTGTAATTATTTCAATCTAAGGTCTAATAACCTATGATACATTTCACATTTAAAAATCAATATTTCAGATCGCTGCTAAAGTAAGAATTATATATTTTTATATTTTTAAATTAAAATATCTACTAAACGTCTCTAATTTGTGATTCAGGCCACAGTTGCAGCCCAAATATTTTATATCAGAGTGAATACAGTTGCAATCACCTCTGTTTCCCTACTCAGCGATGTTTAGCCTATTTAATAAATAAATAACATCAAGTATTAAGATTATACACAGGCCTAATAACCTACGACGCATGTTAAATCACTCATGCCTGAGCTTTAACGCTCTGAGTGGGACAGATTGGACCTGCAGGCGCCTATTTAGGGGTCCCGGAGGGCCGACGGGGATCAATTAAGGATGCCCCAGGACAGCATTGGGCGACAGGCTGAGGCACGCAACCAGAGCCTAAGCTAAGAGATCGCCTATCGGCTCGGGGTGGACTGGACCTCCGAGGATGGCATGAGATCGCGGGTCGTGATCGGCCTACCCGTTCCTTCCGAGGGTGGCACGGACCCCTACACTAGATTCGGGCTAATCCCAAATCATGCTCCAGAGCACGCCAACTGAACCTTGACGCCGTATGCGCTTACGCCCGAGGTCTAACGTCCCGTCCTATCTCCCCTGCCGACGCTTATTCGAGCCCGTTTGTTCGGCCGCCCTAAACAACGGATCACCCGTGTCTCTCAGTCCAATCATCACAGCATGTGCTTGTGGATAAGCAGCAGAACTGTTGTCCCCAGCTAATAGGGTGCCTAGGTGGGTATCTATATTAAAATGGTATTATCTTTTATATAGTGAGGTTAACAATTAAGATAATGTTTTAACCTCTACCCACTAGGACATGGAGATAGCTTCCAACAAGGTGACCGAGGGCGGCACTGGCTGGGTTAGGTTAGGGTAAAATAATCCGCTGCCCCGGGAAGAACCCGGAACCAGCGTTGTGCACGGGCCAGCCACTCAGGCCTCATTTTCAGCCTCCTCCACTATGACGGTCGACCGGTGTCGCCTGTTTAATTTTTAGAGCTAAAGACTTTGCTTTTAGCTAAATTGTTGTAAAGACCCTCCATGAGCCGAGATACCCGCTTAAGGGTTAAGATTTAAATCAGGGCCTGGGGGTTGAGATTCGGGGTCATTTCTAGTTAAAGTTAGGCCATTGTACGACGAAGGCTAACGACCGTGTAATAACCTATGTTAGTGTAAATGCCTGTGACTTTCAGGTCAAACATGGGCACCGAGTAAGGTAAGGGTTATGGAAAATAGGTAGGGTTAAAGACAATAAGGGTAACGGTCCCGGGACAGGGTCCAAGGCAAGGAACTTTGGGGTTAGGATAGGTTTGGGGAGAGGTTGGGAAGACTCGGTTCCCTGCAGACCTAAAACCTAAAGTTAAAGGTCAGAGGTCAAATACATTTAAGGTTAATGTTAAGACTTAAAACATTATATTTCAAGCTAATAGGGTTCTAAGAGTTTAGGGTTAAAACTAACGGTTATGCTACGAGTTAAGGTTTAGGCCTAGGGTTCGAAACTGACGGTTATATTTAGGGTTAAAGGTTTAGGCTTAGAGTTCTTAATAAGCAGCTGAAGACACTGACGGTTATGTTTAGGTTCAGGGAGAGGAAACGCATTAAATCCTACTTAAGGTTAAGGGTAGGAGCTAAGATTAAAGTTCCCTTTAACCCAACGATATCCTAAATTGTGAGACACGTCATCAGTAGTAAACCATAGAGTCACAGGGTGTTTCGGCCTTTCATTACTATACACCCTCATCCATGGCGGCCAGCCGTAGGTGGATCAGTCCTCGGCTCGTGTCCCATAGCCAATTGAAAAAATATTTCATGTTTATTTATTTATTTATTTAAATTTTTAATTTTAATAAATAACCTTTTTAAAGTCCTATTTAAAATACTGGTATAATTAAAGACTATATAACTAAGGTTTAAATATATTGAAATTATGCTAATACAACCTGAACCATCATACAATCACTTTAAAATATTTTTTATTTATTTGAAAATGATTTTAAGAAATGAACTTTAATAAAGTCCTAATTATGGTACCAATGTAATTAAAGATTAGGTTTAAATTCACTGCAATGATCCTAATACAGCCTAAACCATCATACAGTAACACTCCTAAATATACCAAATACAGTGAAGACTGGTAGAAGACCATGACTCACCTCTCTGCCAAAGGCCCTTTTGTTAACACCGCAAGGTTTCCGGAACCATTTGGGCAGAGTGCTGCACCGGGAAGCGAGTGGAGACCGTCTCATCCCAGCGGATGACCCCGAAAATCAGATCAACAACCTTCTACTGGAATGGCCTCCTGAGGAAAATTCTATCAGGATGACAGGAAAATCCCCAGCCAAGTAAAGCCTTAATGGAAGGCCAATCCAGGTTCTTAATCGGCATATTTTTCACACTGATGGTAGATTAAATATTTTTGTGGTATTATTCAGTTATTTATTGTTTCCATTCAGTGTGTCACAAAGATCACGTTGCCAAAAACGGCACGATTCTATCTTTTGTGGTTTAGGAGTTATTTGTTAAAATATACTCCAGATTTAGGTGGCCCATGATGCTTAGGGGCACAGTCGGTTACGGAACGCCAATAGGGTAAAAAATCTTATAGTTTAAAATATCTAATAAATATCTTTAATTTAATGTTTAGGCCACAGTTGCAGCCTAAATATCTTATATCAGAGTGGATCACAGTTGCAATCACCCTCATTTATGTAATTAGCAAGTTTATACCTATTTAAAAATAATAGAATATGATTTTGTAATTATTTCAATCTAAGGTCTAATAACCTATGATACATTTCACATTTAAAAATCAATATTTCAGATCGCTGCTAAAGTAAGAATTATATATTTTTATATTTTTAAATTAAAATATCTACTAAACGTCTCTAATTTGTGATTCAGGCCACAGTTGCAGCCCAAATATTTTATATCAGAGTGAATACAGTTGCAATCACCTCTGTTTCCCTACTCAGCGATGTTTAGCCTATTTAATAAATAAATAACATCAAGTATTAAGATTATACACAGGCCTAATAACCTACGACGCATGTTAAATCACTCATGCCTGAGCTTTAACGCTCTGAGTGGGACAGATTGGACCTGCAGGCGCCTATTTAGGGGTCCCGGAGGGCCGACGGGGATCAATTAAGGATGCCCCAGGACAGCATTGGGCGACAGGCTGAGGCACGCAACCAGAGCCTAAGCTAAGAGATCGCCTATCGGCTCGGGGTGGACTGGACCTCCGAGGATGGCATGAGATCGCGGGTCGTGATCGGCCTACCCGTTCCTTCCGAGGGTGGCACGGACCCCTACACTAGATTCGGGCTAATCCCAAATCATGCTCCAGAGCACGCCAACTGAACCTTGACGCCGTATGCGCTTACGCCCGAGGTCTAACGTCCCGTCCTATCTCCCCTGCCGACGCTTATTCGAGCCCGTTTGTTCGGCCGCCCTAAACAACGGATCACCCGTGTCTCTCAGTCCAATCATCACAGCATGTGCTTGTGGATAAGCAGCAGAACTGTTGTCCCCAGCTAATAGGGTGCCTAGGTGGGTATCTATATTAAAATGGTATTATCTTTTATATAGTGAGGTTAACAATTAAGATAATGTTTTAACCTCTACCCACTAGGACATGGAGATAGCTTCCAACAAGGTGACCGAGGGCGGCACTGGCTGGGTTAGGTTAGGGTAAAATAATCCGCTGCCCCGGGAAGAACCCGGAACCAGCGTTGTGCACGGGCCAGCCACTCAGGCCTCATTTTCAGCCTCCTCCACTATGACGGTCGACCGGTGTCGCCTGTTTAATTTTTAGAGCTAAAGACTTTGCTTTTAGCTAAATTGTTGTAAAGACCCTCCATGAGCCGAGATACCCGCTTAAGGGTTAAGATTTAAATCAGGGCCTGGGGGTTGAGATTCGGGGTCATTTCTAGTTAAAGTTAGGCCATTGTACGACGAAGGCTAACGACCGTGTAATAACCTATGTTAGTGTAAATGCCTGTGACTTTCAGGTCAAACATGGGCACCGAGTAAGGTAAGGGTTATGGAAAATAGGTAGGGTTAAAGACAATAAGGGTAACGGTCCCGGGACAGGGTCCAAGGCAAGGAACTTTGGGGTTAGGATAGGTTTGGGGAGAGGTTGGGAAGACTCGGTTCCCTGCAGACCTAAAACCTAAAGTTAAAGGTCAGAGGTCAAATACATTTAAGGTTAATGTTAAGACTTAAAACATTATATTTCAAGCTAATAGGGTTCTAAGAGTTTAGGGTTAAAACTAACGGTTATGCTACGAGTTAAGGTTTAGGCCTAGGGTTCGAAACTGACGGTTATATTTAGGGTTAAAGGTTTAGGCTTAGAGTTCTTAATAAGCAGCTGAAGACACTGACGGTTATGTTTAGGTTCAGGGAGAGGAAACGCATTAAATCCTACTTAAGGTTAAGGGTAGGAGCTAAGATTAAAGTTCCCTTTAACCCAACGATATCCTAAATTGTGAGACACGTCATCAGTAGTAAACCATAGAGTCACAGGGTGTTTCGGCCTTTCATTACTATACACCCTCATCCATGGCGGCCAGCCGTAGGTGGATCAGTCCTCGGCTCGTGTCCCATAGCCAATTGAAAAAATATTTCATGTTTATTTATTTATTTATTTAAATTTTTAATTTTAATAAATAACCTTTTTAAAGTCCTATTTAAAATACTGGTATAATTAAAGACTATATAACTAAGGTTTAAATATATTGAAATTATGCTAATACAACCTGAACCATCATACAATCACTTTAAAATATTTTTTATTTATTTGAAAATGATTTTAAGAAATGAACTTTAATAAAGTCCTAATTATGGTACCAATGTAATTAAAGATTAGGTTTAAATTCACTGCAATGATCCTAATACAGCCTAAACCATCATACAGTAACACTCCTAAATATACCAAATACAGTGAAGACTGGTAGAAGACCATGACTCACCTCTCTGCCAAAGGCCCTTTTGTTAACACCGCAAGGTTTCCGGAACCATTTGGGCAGAGTGCTGCACCGGGAAGCGAGTGGAGACCGTCTCATCCCAGCGGATGACCCCGAAAATCAGATCAACAACCTTCTACTGGAATGGCCTCCTGAGGAAAATTCTATCAGGATGACAGGAAAATCCCCAGCCAAGTAAAGCCTTAATGGAAGGCCAATCCAGGTTCTTAATCGGCATATTTTTCACACTGATGGTAGATTAAATATTTTTGTGGTATTATTCAGTTATTTATTGTTTCCATTCAGTGTGTCACAAAGATCACGTTGCCAAAAACGGCACGATTCTATCTTTTGTGGTTTAGGAGTTATTTGTTAAAATATACTCCAGATTTAGGTGGCCCATGATGCTTAGGGGCACAGTCGGTTACGGAACGCCAATAGGGTAAAAAATCTTATAGTTTAAAATATCTAATAAATATCTTTAATTTAATGTTTAGGCCACAGTTGCAGCCTAAATATCTTATATCAGAGTGGATCACAGTTGCAATCACCCTCATTTATGTAATTAGCAAGTTTATACCTATTTAAAAATAATAGAATATGATTTTGTAATTATTTCAATCTAAGGTCTAATAACCTATGATACATTTCACATTTAAAAATCAATATTTCAGATCGCTGCTAAAGTAAGAATTATATATTTTTATATTTTTAAATTAAAATATCTACTAAACGTCTCTAATTTGTGATTCAGGCCACAGTTGCAGCCCAAATATTTTATATCAGAGTGAATACAGTTGCAATCACCTCTGTTTCCCTACTCAGCGATGTTTAGCCTATTTAATAAATAAATAACATCAAGTATTAAGATTATACACAGGCCTAATAACCTACGACGCATGTTAAATCACTCATGCCTGAGCTTTAACGCTCTGAGTGGGACAGATTGGACCTGCAGGCGCCTATTTAGGGGTCCCGGAGGGCCGACGGGGATCAATTAAGGATGCCCCAGGACAGCATTGGGCGACAGGCTGAGGCACGCAACCAGAGCCTAAGCTAAGAGATCGCCTATCGGCTCGGGGTGGACTGGACCTCCGAGGATGGCATGAGATCGCGGGTCGTGATCGGCCTACCCGTTCCTTCCGAGGGTGGCACGGACCCCTACACTAGATTCGGGCTAATCCCAAATCATGCTCCAGAGCACGCCAACTGAACCTTGACGCCGTATGCGCTTACGCCCGAGGTCTAACGTCCCGTCCTATCTCCCCTGCCGACGCTTATTCGAGCCCGTTTGTTCGGCCGCCCTAAACAACGGATCACCCGTGTCTCTCAGTCCAATCATCACAGCATGTGCTTGTGGATAAGCAGCAGAACTGTTGTCCCCAGCTAATAGGGTGCCTAGGTGGGTATCTATATTAAAATGGTATTATCTTTTATATAGTGAGGTTAACAATTAAGATAATGTTTTAACCTCTACCCACTAGGACATGGAGATAGCTTCCAACAAGGTGACCGAGGGCGGCACTGGCTGGGTTAGGTTAGGGTAAAATAATCCGCTGCCCCGGGAAGAACCCGGAACCAGCGTTGTGCACGGGCCAGCCACTCAGGCCTCATTTTCAGCCTCCTCCACTATGACGGTCGACCGGTGTCGCCTGTTTAATTTTTAGAGCTAAAGACTTTGCTTTTAGCTAAATTGTTGTAAAGACCCTCCATGAGCCGAGATACCCGCTTAAGGGTTAAGATTTAAATCAGGGCCTGGGGGTTGAGATTCGGGGTCATTTCTAGTTAAAGTTAGGCCATTGTACGACGAAGGCTAACGACCGTGTAATAACCTATGTTAGTGTAAATGCCTGTGACTTTCAGGTCAAACATGGGCACCGAGTAAGGTAAGGGTTATGGAAAATAGGTAGGGTTAAAGACAATAAGGGTAACGGTCCCGGGACAGGGTCCAAGGCAAGGAACTTTGGGGTTAGGATAGGTTTGGGGAGAGGTTGGGAAGACTCGGTTCCCTGCAGACCTAAAACCTAAAGTTAAAGGTCAGAGGTCAAATACATTTAAGGTTAATGTTAAGACTTAAAACATTATATTTCAAGCTAATAGGGTTCTAAGAGTTTAGGGTTAAAACTAACGGTTATGCTACGAGTTAAGGTTTAGGCCTAGGGTTCGAAACTGACGGTTATATTTAGGGTTAAAGGTTTAGGCTTAGAGTTCTTAATAAGCAGCTGAAGACACTGACGGTTATGTTTAGGTTCAGGGAGAGGAAACGCATTAAATCCTACTTAAGGTTAAGGGTAGGAGCTAAGATTAAAGTTCCCTTTAACCCAACGATATCCTAAATTGTGAGACACGTCATCAGTAGTAAACCATAGAGTCACAGGGTGTTTCGGCCTTTCATTACTATACACCCTCATCCATGGCGGCCAGCCGTAGGTGGATCAGTCCTCGGCTCGTGTCCCATAGCCAATTGAAAAAATATTTCATGTTTATTTATTTATTTATTTAAATTTTTAATTTTAATAAATAACCTTTTTAAAGTCCTATTTAAAATACTGGTATAATTAAAGACTATATAACTAAGGTTTAAATATATTGAAATTATGCTAATACAACCTGAACCATCATACAATCACTTTAAAATATTTTTTATTTATTTGAAAATGATTTTAAGAAATGAACTTTAATAAAGTCCTAATTATGGTACCAATGTAATTAAAGATTAGGTTTAAATTCACTGCAATGATCCTAATACAGCCTAAACCATCATACAGTAACACTCCTAAATATACCAAATACAGTGAAGACTGGTAGAAGACCATGACTCACCTCTCTGCCAAAGGCCCTTTTGTTAACACCGCAAGGTTTCCGGAACCATTTGGGCAGAGTGCTGCACCGGGAAGCGAGTGGAGACCGTCTCATCCCAGCGGATGACCCCGAAAATCAGATCAACAACCTTCTACTGGAATGGCCTCCTGAGGAAAATTCTATCAGGATGACAGGAAAATCCCCAGCCAAGTAAAGCCTTAATGGAAGGCCAATCCAGGTTCTTAATCGGCATATTTTTCACACTGATGGTAGATTAAATATTTTTGTGGTATTATTCAGTTATTTATTGTTTCCATTCAGTGTGTCACAAAGATCACGTTGCCAAAAACGGCACGATTCTATCTTTTGTGGTTTAGGAGTTATTTGTTAAAATATACTCCAGATTTAGGTGGCCCATGATGCTTAGGGGCACAGTCGGTTACGGAACGCCAATAGGGTAAAAAATCTTATAGTTTAAAATATCTAATAAATATCTTTAATTTAATGTTTAGGCCACAGTTGCAGCCTAAATATCTTATATCAGAGTGGATCACAGTTGCAATCACCCTCATTTATGTAATTAGCAAGTTTATACCTATTTAAAAATAATAGAATATGATTTTGTAATTATTTCAATCTAAGGTCTAATAACCTATGATACATTTCACATTTAAAAATCAATATTTCAGATCGCTGCTAAAGTAAGAATTATATATTTTTATATTTTTAAATTAAAATATCTACTAAACGTCTCTAATTTGTGATTCAGGCCACAGTTGCAGCCCAAATATTTTATATCAGAGTGAATACAGTTGCAATCACCTCTGTTTCCCTACTCAGCGATGTTTAGCCTATTTAATAAATAAATAACATCAAGTATTAAGATTATACACAGGCCTAATAACCTACGACGCATGTTAAATCACTCATGCCTGAGCTTTAACGCTCTGAGTGGGACAGATTGGACCTGCAGGCGCCTATTTAGGGGTCCCGGAGGGCCGACGGGGATCAATTAAGGATGCCCCAGGACAGCATTGGGCGACAGGCTGAGGCACGCAACCAGAGCCTAAGCTAAGAGATCGCCTATCGGCTCGGGGTGGACTGGACCTCCGAGGATGGCATGAGATCGCGGGTCGTGATCGGCCTACCCGTTCCTTCCGAGGGTGGCACGGACCCCTACACTAGATTCGGGCTAATCCCAAATCATGCTCCAGAGCACGCCAACTGAACCTTGACGCCGTATGCGCTTACGCCCGAGGTCTAACGTCCCGTCCTATCTCCCCTGCCGACGCTTATTCGAGCCCGTTTGTTCGGCCGCCCTAAACAACGGATCACCCGTGTCTCTCAGTCCAATCATCACAGCATGTGCTTGTGGATAAGCAGCAGAACTGTTGTCCCCAGCTAATAGGGTGCCTAGGTGGGTATCTATATTAAAATGGTATTATCTTTTATATAGTGAGGTTAACAATTAAGATAATGTTTTAACCTCTACCCACTAGGACATGGAGATAGCTTCCAACAAGGTGACCGAGGGCGGCACTGGCTGGGTTAGGTTAGGGTAAAATAATCCGCTGCCCCGGGAAGAACCCGGAACCAGCGTTGTGCACGGGCCAGCCACTCAGGCCTCATTTTCAGCCTCCTCCACTATGACGGTCGACCGGTGTCGCCTGTTTAATTTTTAGAGCTAAAGACTTTGCTTTTAGCTAAATTGTTGTAAAGACCCTCCATGAGCCGAGATACCCGCTTAAGGGTTAAGATTTAAATCAGGGCCTGGGGGTTGAGATTCGGGGTCATTTCTAGTTAAAGTTAGGCCATTGTACGACGAAGGCTAACGACCGTGTAATAACCTATGTTAGTGTAAATGCCTGTGACTTTCAGGTCAAACATGGGCACCGAGTAAGGTAAGGGTTATGGAAAATAGGTAGGGTTAAAGACAATAAGGGTAACGGTCCCGGGACAGGGTCCAAGGCAAGGAACTTTGGGGTTAGGATAGGTTTGGGGAGAGGTTGGGAAGACTCGGTTCCCTGCAGACCTAAAACCTAAAGTTAAAGGTCAGAGGTCAAATACATTTAAGGTTAATGTTAAGACTTAAAACATTATATTTCAAGCTAATAGGGTTCTAAGAGTTTAGGGTTAAAACTAACGGTTATGCTACGAGTTAAGGTTTAGGCCTAGGGTTCGAAACTGACGGTTATATTTAGGGTTAAAGGTTTAGGCTTAGAGTTCTTAATAAGCAGCTGAAGACACTGACGGTTATGTTTAGGTTCAGGGAGAGGAAACGCATTAAATCCTACTTAAGGTTAAGGGTAGGAGCTAAGATTAAAGTTCCCTTTAACCCAACGATATCCTAAATTGTGAGACACGTCATCAGTAGTAAACCATAGAGTCACAGGGTGTTTCGGCCTTTCATTACTATACACCCTCATCCATGGCGGCCAGCCGTAGGTGGATCAGTCCTCGGCTCGTGTCCCATAGCCAATTGAAAAAATATTTCATGTTTATTTATTTATTTATTTAAATTTTTAATTTTAATAAATAACCTTTTTAAAGTCCTATTTAAAATACTGGTATAATTAAAGACTATATAACTAAGGTTTAAATATATTGAAATTATGCTAATACAACCTGAACCATCATACAATCACTTTAAAATATTTTTTATTTATTTGAAAATGATTTTAAGAAATGAACTTTAATAAAGTCCTAATTATGGTACCAATGTAATTAAAGATTAGGTTTAAATTCACTGCAATGATCCTAATACAGCCTAAACCATCATACAGTAACACTCCTAAATATACCAAATACAGTGAAGACTGGTAGAAGACCATGACTCACCTCTCTGCCAAAGGCCCTTTTGTTAACACCGCAAGGTTTCCGGAACCATTTGGGCAGAGTGCTGCACCGGGAAGCGAGTGGAGACCGTCTCATCCCAGCGGATGACCCCGAAAATCAGATCAACAACCTTCTACTGGAATGGCCTCCTGAGGAAAATTCTATCAGGATGACAGGAAAATCCCCAGCCAAGTAAAGCCTTAATGGAAGGCCAATCCAGGTTCTTAATCGGCATATTTTTCACACTGATGGTAGATTAAATATTTTTGTGGTATTATTCAGTTATTTATTGTTTCCATTCAGTGTGTCACAAAGATCACGTTGCCAAAAACGGCACGATTCTATCTTTTGTGGTTTAGGAGTTATTTGTTAAAATATACTCCAGATTTAGGTGGCCCATGATGCTTAGGGGCACAGTCGGTTACGGAACGCCAATAGGGTAAAAAATCTTATAGTTTAAAATATCTAATAAATATCTTTAATTTAATGTTTAGGCCACAGTTGCAGCCTAAATATCTTATATCAGAGTGGATCACAGTTGCAATCACCCTCATTTATGTAATTAGCAAGTTTATACCTATTTAAAAATAATAGAATATGATTTTGTAATTATTTCAATCTAAGGTCTAATAACCTATGATACATTTCACATTTAAAAATCAATATTTCAGATCGCTGCTAAAGTAAGAATTATATATTTTTATATTTTTAAATTAAAATATCTACTAAACGTCTCTAATTTGTGATTCAGGCCACAGTTGCAGCCCAAATATTTTATATCAGAGTGAATACAGTTGCAATCACCTCTGTTTCCCTACTCAGCGATGTTTAGCCTATTTAATAAATAAATAACATCAAGTATTAAGATTATACACAGGCCTAATAACCTACGACGCATGTTAAATCACTCATGCCTGAGCTTTAACGCTCTGAGTGGGACAGATTGGACCTGCAGGCGCCTATTTAGGGGTCCCGGAGGGCCGACGGGGATCAATTAAGGATGCCCCAGGACAGCATTGGGCGACAGGCTGAGGCACGCAACCAGAGCCTAAGCTAAGAGATCGCCTATCGGCTCGGGGTGGACTGGACCTCCGAGGATGGCATGAGATCGCGGGTCGTGATCGGCCTACCCGTTCCTTCCGAGGGTGGCACGGACCCCTACACTAGATTCGGGCTAATCCCAAATCATGCTCCAGAGCACGCCAACTGAACCTTGACGCCGTATGCGCTTACGCCCGAGGTCTAACGTCCCGTCCTATCTCCCCTGCCGACGCTTATTCGAGCCCGTTTGTTCGGCCGCCCTAAACAACGGATCACCCGTGTCTCTCAGTCCAATCATCACAGCATGTGCTTGTGGATAAGCAGCAGAACTGTTGTCCCCAGCTAATAGGGTGCCTAGGTGGGTATCTATATTAAAATGGTATTATCTTTTATATAGTGAGGTTAACAATTAAGATAATGTTTTAACCTCTACCCACTAGGACATGGAGATAGCTTCCAACAAGGTGACCGAGGGCGGCACTGGCTGGGTTAGGTTAGGGTAAAATAATCCGCTGCCCCGGGAAGAACCCGGAACCAGCGTTGTGCACGGGCCAGCCACTCAGGCCTCATTTTCAGCCTCCTCCACTATGACGGTCGACCGGTGTCGCCTGTTTAATTTTTAGAGCTAAAGACTTTGCTTTTAGCTAAATTGTTGTAAAGACCCTCCATGAGCCGAGATACCCGCTTAAGGGTTAAGATTTAAATCAGGGCCTGGGGGTTGAGATTCGGGGTCATTTCTAGTTAAAGTTAGGCCATTGTACGACGAAGGCTAACGACCGTGTAATAACCTATGTTAGTGTAAATGCCTGTGACTTTCAGGTCAAACATGGGCACCGAGTAAGGTAAGGGTTATGGAAAATAGGTAGGGTTAAAGACAATAAGGGTAACGGTCCCGGGACAGGGTCCAAGGCAAGGAACTTTGGGGTTAGGATAGGTTTGGGGAGAGGTTGGGAAGACTCGGTTCCCTGCAGACCTAAAACCTAAAGTTAAAGGTCAGAGGTCAAATACATTTAAGGTTAATGTTAAGACTTAAAACATTATATTTCAAGCTAATAGGGTTCTAAGAGTTTAGGGTTAAAACTAACGGTTATGCTACGAGTTAAGGTTTAGGCCTAGGGTTCGAAACTGACGGTTATATTTAGGGTTAAAGGTTTAGGCTTAGAGTTCTTAATAAGCAGCTGAAGACACTGACGGTTATGTTTAGGTTCAGGGAGAGGAAACGCATTAAATCCTACTTAAGGTTAAGGGTAGGAGCTAAGATTAAAGTTCCCTTTAACCCAACGATATCCTAAATTGTGAGACACGTCATCAGTAGTAAACCATAGAGTCACAGGGTGTTTCGGCCTTTCATTACTATACACCCTCATCCATGGCGGCCAGCCGTAGGTGGATCAGTCCTCGGCTCGTGTCCCATAGCCAATTGAAAAAATATTTCATGTTTATTTATTTATTTATTTAAATTTTTAATTTTAATAAATAACCTTTTTAAAGTCCTATTTAAAATACTGGTATAATTAAAGACTATATAACTAAGGTTTAAATATATTGAAATTATGCTAATACAACCTAGGGTTAGGGTTAGGGTTAGGGTTAGGGTTAGGGGTTAGGGTTAGGGTTAGGGTTAGGGTTAGGGTTAGGGTTAGGTTTAGAATTTATTATATTTAAAATGATCTAAATAAGATTTTTAGGTGCACGGGCACAACCAAGAATCTCCCCTTCGTCCTCCCTTTCCCATCTACAGATCTTTCCCCTTCTTCTCTACCAACCAGGACCCCCGGATCCCACCTGGACACATAAAAAAAGCAAAAACAAAAAATAAATGAATAAATAAAATAAATAAATAAAAAAATTTTTTAGACTAGGGAAAACGATCTGGGGTTCAACTTAGGGGCAGGAAAAAGGATAAGGTTAAGGTTAGGGGCCGGGAATGGGATAAGGTTAAGGTTAGGGGCTGGGGATGGGATACGGTTAAGGTTGAGGGCTGGGAATGGGATGCGGTTAAGGTTAGGGGCTAGGAGTGGGATGCGGTTAAGGTTAGGGGCAGGAAGTGGGATGAGGTTAAGGTTAGGGGCAGGAAGTGGGATGAGGTTAAGGTTAGGGGCAAGGAATGGGATAGAATTAAGGGAAAGGACAGAAAATGGGGAAAAGAATAAGATTAAGGAGAAAAAAAACTTATAAATAAAAGTAAGCATAGTGAAATGATTCTAGATTATTTTTATTTAGAAAAATAAATTAAGGAAGACTCATAGAGTTAAGTGCTTTAGAATAAGTGCTAAAAAAGTAAGTATCCAAATAAATCCACACGTGTCACAACAATATACAAAAAGAGAAAAAAAATTCTATGAACGTCTCCTGTAATCATGTATCATATAATTATATAACTACTACCTAAATTATAATAAATATAATAAAATAAACAACTGTTAATGTATGTAGGTATCCAGGAAAGGACTCCAGAGGCCCCTACTGCATGAGTGGAAAAAGTCAGCAGATACTGACCCCCCCAAAAAAAACACACACAACCTTGATCATCTTTATCTCACTGTTGACTCACCTTTTACATTGAGCCCCATGGAAACCCATTTTTGTAGTCGATCTACAAGATCCTTGGACCCAATTTTTAACCTCAATTAGAGAGAATATATAATCTAAAATATGGGTAAGCTAAAGATCCATATTGTCCAACCAAAAGTCAAATATGAGTTGAGCTGTCTGAATTGTCCAGTAAACACTATCTCCCTCTACCTTAAACAGAAGTTTATTGACTTCCGGTAATGGGTTTCCATGAGACCCAATGTATTTGTTGATGATCTCCAGGTTCTGCTGTTCCTGCTTTGGTATAAAGTCAGAGAACTGGATGATTGGTGTGTGTATCTGAGCTTCCGGAAAGGCTATCCTGGCCGCTCTCCACAGACCCTGTAATTGTTTAATACCCGTTTTAAAAGGGTGTTGATGCCTGTTATTTAAGCCTGCCGCTAATACTACATGTTGGGTATGTAGTTGTATTGGAAGTTTTTGGAGAATTTTTGAAAGGTGCAGAAAATTGGCCTCCGGAAAACTATCAACCTGTACATTTTTCAAACGAATATTAGGAATGCGGGATAGGTTTGAGTCACCTATGAAAACAATGGGTTTGTGAATGGTGATGGACCAATCTAATGCTTTCCTATCCGTAATTATGTGCCTATATGGTATGGTCCTTAATTTGATTCTATCTAACGGTTGTACGCCCGAGAGGTCAGAGGAAACACCACAGGAGTCCACCACCGCAGCAGATTTAGAATTAGATTTAAAATTAGAAGGGGATTCAGATTGGAATTTGGCTAGAGAAAATCTCTCTTTGTTATGCCCCATCATCCTTATCCCTTTCTGTGTAGCAGTGGTTTGTCCCGTGGTCCTCTCACTCTCCCCCGACATACTCCCAGCTGTAAGATAAGAAAAAGAAGTAGAGGTAAGTTTATGAACTGTTGTGGGTGAAGCTATGGTTGAAAGTACTGGGCTTGTCTCCCTGTGATGAACTAATGCATGAACTACAACCGGTTTGGGCGTGGGAGGTGTGAGTGAAAGTGAAGATTCCGAATGTTTACTGCTGTGATGAGATGATGGTGTGTGTACCTGGGTCCGTGGAGAGACAACCTTTTGGGGTGTAGCGGCAAGTGAAGAGGGGCCACCTGCATCCTGAATAATGGATTGTTTATTTAAAATGGATTGTTTACACGAGGTCAATTGATCCTCCGTTAGTTTATGTTTAAATCTATTTCTGGCCCACTTCAATGCCACTTGCCACTCCAAATCCCTCAAACCCTTCAGATGTTTGATTAAATCATCAATTACTGTTGTGTAATGTGTTTGCAAAATGACCATGTTATTGTACATCCAATTCTGTGTATTTTCTGTTATCTGTGCTGTAGTGAAGGTGGTAGGTGAAGATGGTTTAATAAATTGTGTAAGCTTTTTGATTTGCCTGCACATACCTGTAGGAAATGTATGTGTATATAATGAATCTTTAACTATCTGCATGTGATGATGTGCTTGAATCAGCTTAAAATACTTCTTACAGAGAGTTTTATCAAAGTTACCCTGGCTAGGTGTCTGTGTGTGTACCCCATCTCCAGTTGAGTGTTGGTCTCTTAAAACAGCAAATCTGTTCTGCAAAGGAATCATATTCTCAGGTTTAACAGGTAAAAGAAACAACACATATGATAAAAAACAAAGAAAAAAGAAAAACAAAAAGAACAAAAAAACAACTCTCAACAGTCTTAACCAACTACCTTTGACCAAAGTTTTTGTTGGATCTGACCTCAGCCAGCAGAGAGTGATGAAAGAGTTTTGTGTCCCTCAAGTCAACTTCCCAAGAATGAATGGATAAAGTCAAAAAGAGGAAAATCCCTTTGTTCTCTTCAAAATGTAGATAGACTGAACCTTTGTAGTGAAGGGACCTCTTCTTCTTGTTGTTGGGTGGGTTGACCTGGTAGTTATCTTTTTCCTTTTTCAGTGTTGCTCTTCTTCCCAATGAAAACTTAAAAACAAACTTTATTGGTATTTTTCTTTTTAAATAAAACCGAGAGAAACCTGCAGAACAGTATCTGCAGTAAAAACAGATTCCTTTAAAAATCCTAACGTTTCGCATGGAACATGCTTCCTCAGAGGATTACTCAACTGGAGTGGGGTGCTAGGCTTACTTTTAAACTCATCTATGTGTTAATGTAGGTGTGGTTTAAATAAAAGTGAGTTGTGATTGGTTGCTTGGTTAATTCAATTACCCTTGCAGGAGCAGCTTCACCTGGAGACTTGATTTTCTTCAAAAAAGATGGCGGTCTCCAGAGACACAAACAAACCATAATCAGCCATTTTGTTTTTCAAAATAGGAGTCCCCCACTGGCCTGATCCACTCATATGCAGCTATGTAGCAATATAGTGGAACAAAAGTTCAAAAAGAGGCTAGAGAGAACAAAAAGGAGAAACAGTAGGCTCTGGCTAGGTTAGGTTTAGAATTTATTATATTTAAAATGATCTAAATAAGATTTTTAGGTGCACGGGCACAACCAAGAATCTCCCCTTCGTCCTCCCTTTCCCATCTACAGATCTTTCCCCTTCTTCTCTACCAACCAGGACCCCCGGATCCCACCTGGACACATAAAAAAACAAAAACAAAAAATAAATGAATAAATAAAATAAATAAATAAAAAAAATTTTTAGACTAGGGAAAACGATCTGGGGTTCAACTTAGGGGCAGGAAAAAGGATAAGGTTAAGGTTAGGGGCCGGGAATGGGATAAGGTTAAGGTTAGGGGCTGGGGATGGGATACGGTTAAGGTTGAGGGCTGGGAATGGGATGCGGTTAAGGTTAGGGGCTAGGAGTGGGATGCGGTTAAGGTTAGGGGCAGGAAGTGGGATGAGGTTAAGGTTAGGGGCAGGAAGTGGGATGAGGTTAAGGTTAGGGGCAAGGAATGGGATAGAATTAAGGGAAAGGACAGAAAATGGGGAAAAGAATAAGATTAAGGAGAAAAAAAACTTATAAATAAAAGTAAGCATAGTGAAATGATTCTAGATTATTTTTATTTAGAAAAATAAATTAAGGAAGACTCATAGAGTTAAGTGCTTTAGAATAAGTGCTAAAAAAGTAAGTATCCAAATAAATCCACACGTGTCACAACAATATACAAAAAGAGAAAAAAAATTCTATGAACGTCTCCTGTAATCATGTATCATATAATTATATAACTACTACCTAAATTATAATAAATATAATAAAATAAACAACTGTTAATGTATGTAGGTATCCAGGAAAGGACTCCAGAGGCCCCTACTGCATGAGTGGAAAAAGTCAGCAGATACTGACCCCCCCAAAAAAAACACACACAACCTTGATCATCTTTATCTCACTGTTGACTCACCTTTTACATTGAGCCCCATGGAAACCCATTTTTGTAGTCGATCTACAAGATCCTTGGACCCAATTTTTAACCTCAATTAGAGAGAATATATAATCTAAAATATGGGTAAGCTAAAGATCCATATTGTCCAACCAAAAGTCAAATATGAGTTGAGCTGTCTGAATTGTCCAGTAAACACTATCTCCCTCTACCTTAAACAGAAGTTTATTGACTTCCGGTAATGGGTTTCCATGAGACCCAATGTATTTGTTGATGATCTCCAGGTTCTGCTGTTCCTGCTTTGGTATAAAGTCAGAGAACTGGATGATTGGTGTGTGTATCTGAGCTTCCGGAAAGGCTATCCTGGCCGCTCTCCACAGACCCTGTAATTGTTTAATACCCGTTTTAAAAGGGTGTTGATGCCTGTTATTTAAGCCTGCCGCTAATACTACATGTTGGGTATGTAGTTGTATTGGAAGTTTTTGGAGAATTTTTGAAAGGTGCAGAAAATTGGCCTCCGGAAAACTATCAACCTGTACATTTTTCAAACGAATATTAGGAATGCGGGATAGGTTTGAGTCACCTATGAAAACAATGGGTTTGTGAATGGTGATGGACCAATCTAATGCTTTCCTATCCGTAATTATGTGCCTATATGGTATGGTCCTTAATTTGATTCTATCTAACGGTTGTACGCCCGAGAGGTCAGAGGAAACACCACAGGAGTCCACCACCGCAGCAGATTTAGAATTAGATTTAAAATTAGAAGGGGATTCAGATTGGAATTTGGCTAGAGAAAATCTCTCTTTGTTATGCCCCATCATCCTTATCCCTTTCTGTGTAGCAGTGGTTTGTCCCGTGGTCCTCTCACTCTCCCCCGACATACTCCCAGCTGTAAGATAAGAAAAAGAAGTAGAGGTAAGTTTATGAACTGTTGTGGGTGAAGCTATGGTTGAAAGTACTGGGCTTGTCTCCCTGTGATGAACTAATGCATGAACTACAACCGGTTTGGGCGTGGGAGGTGTGAGTGAAAGTGAAGATTCCGAATGTTTACTGCTGTGATGAGATGATGGTGTGTGTACCTGGGTCCGTGGAGAGACAACCTTTTGGGGTGTAGCGGCAAGTGAAGAGGGGCCACCTGCATCCTGAATAATGGATTGTTTATTTAAAATGGATTGTTTACACGAGGTCAATTGATCCTCCGTTAGTTTATGTTTAAATCTATTTCTGGCCCACTTCAATGCCACTTGCCACTCCAAATCCCTCAAACCCTTCAGATGTTTGATTAAATCATCAATTACTGTTGTGTAATGTGTTTGCAAAATGACCATGTTATTGTACATCCAATTCTGTGTATTTTCTGTTATCTGTGCTGTAGTGAAGGTGGTAGGTGAAGATGGTTTAATAAATTGTGTAAGCTTTTTGATTTGCCTGCACATACCTGTAGGAAATGTATGTGTATATAATGAATCTTTAACTATCTGCATGTGATGATGTGCTTGAATCAGCTTAAAATACTTCTTACAGAGAGTTTTATCAAAGTTACCCTGGCTAGGTGTCTGTGTGTGTACCCCATCTCCAGTTGAGTGTTGGTCTCTTAAAACAGCAAATCTGTTCTGCAAAGGAATCATATTCTCAGGTTTAACAGGTAAAAGAAACAACACATATGATAAAAAACAAAGAAAAAAGAAAAACAAAAAGAACAAAAAAACAACTCTCAACAGTCTTAACCAACTACCTTTGACCAAAGTTTTTGTTGGATCTGACCTCAGCCAGCAGAGAGTGATGAAAGAGTTTTGTGTCCCTCAAGTCAACTTCCCAAGAATGAATGGATAAAGTCAAAAAGAGGAAAATCCCTTTGTTCTCTTCAAAATGTAGATAGACTGAACCTTTGTAGTGAAGGGACCTCTTCTTCTTGTTGTTGGGTGGGTTGACCTGGTAGTTATCTTTTTCCTTTTTCAGTGTTGCTCTTCTTCCCAATGAAAACTTAAAAACAAACTTTATTGGTATTTTTCTTTTTAAATAAAACCGAGAGAAACCTGCAGAACAGTATCTGCAGTAAAAACAGATTCCTTTAAAAATCCTAACGTTTCGCATGGAACATGCTTCCTCAGAGGATTACTCAACTGGAGTGGGGTGCTAGGCTTACTTTTAAACTCATCTATGTGTTAATGTAGGTGTGGTTTGAATAAAAGTGAGTTGTGATTGGTTGCTTGGTTAATTCAATTACCCTTGCAGGAGCAGCTTCACCTGGAGACTTGATTTTCTTCAAAAAAGATGGCGGTCTCCAGAGACACAAACAAACCATAATCAGCCATTTTGTTTTTCAAAATAGGAGTCCCCCACTGGCCTGATCCACTCATATGCAGCTATGTAGCAATATAGTGGAACAAAAGTTCAAAAAGAGGCTAGAGAGAACAAAAAGGAGAAACAGTAGGCTCTGGCTAGGTTAGGTTTAGAATTTATTATATTTAAAATGATCTAAATAAGATTTTTAGGTGCACGGGCACAACCAAGAATCTCCCCTTCGTCCTCCCTTTCCCATCTACAGATCTTTCCCCTTCTTCTCTACCAACCAGGATCCCCGGATCCCACCTGGACACATAAAAAAAACAAAAACAAAAAATAAAAGAATAAATAAAATAAATAAATAAAAAAATTTTTTAGACTAGGGAAAACGATCTGGGGTTCAACTTAGGGGCAGGAAAAAGGATAAGGTTAAGGTTAGGGGCCGGGAATGGGATAAGGTTAAGGTTAGGGGCTGGGGATGGGATACGGTTAAGGTTGAGGGCTGGGAATGGGATGCGGTTAAGGTTAGGGGCTAGGAGTGGGATGCGGTTAAGGTTAGGGGCAGGAAGTGGGATGAGGTTAAGGTTAGGGGCAGGAAGTGGGATGAGGTTAAGGTTAGGGGCAAGGAATGGGATAGAATTAAGGGAAAGGACAGAAAATGGGGAAAAGAATAAGATTAAGGAGAAAAAAACTTATAAATAAAAGTAAGCATAGTGAAATGATTCTAGATTATTTTTATTTAGAAAAATAAATTAAGGAAGACTCATAGAGTTAAGTGCTTTAGAATAAGTGCTAAAAAAGTAAGTATCCAAATAAATCCACACGTGTCACAACAATATACAAAAAGAGAAAAAAAAAAATTCTATGAACGTCTCCTGTAATCATGTATCATATAATTATATAACTACTACCTAAATTATAATAAATATAATAAAATAAACAACTGTTAATGTATGTAGGTATCCAGGAAAGGACTCCAGAGGCCCCTACTGCATGAGTGGAAAAAGTCAGCAGATACTGACCCCCCCAAAAAAAACACACAACCTTGATCATCTTTATCTCACTGTTGACTCACCTTTTACATTGAGCCCCATGGAAACCCATTTTTGTAGTCGATCTACAAGATCCTTGGACCCAATTTTTAACCTCAATTAGAGAGAATATATAATCTAAAATATGGGTAAGCTAAAGATCCATATTGTCCAACCAAAAGTCAAATATGAGTTGAGCTGTCTGAATTGTCCAGTAAACACTATCTCCCTCTACCTTAAACAGAAGTTTATTGACTTCCGGTAATGGGTTTCCATGAGACCCAATGTATTTGTTGATGATCTCCAGGTTCTGCTGTTCCTGCTTTGGTATAAAGTCAGAGAACTGGATGATTGGTGTGTGTATCTGAGCTTCCGGAAAGGCTATCCTGGCCGCTCTCCACAGACCCTGTAATTGTTTAATACCCGTTTTAAAAGGGTGTTGATGCCTGTTATTTAAGCCTGCCGCTAATACTACATGTTGGGTATGTAGTTGTATTGGAAGTTTTTGGAGAATTTTTGAAAGGTGCAGAAAATTGGCCTCCGGAAAACTATCAACCTGTACATTTTTCAAACGAATATTAGGAATGCGGGATAGGTTTGAGTCACCTATGAAAACAATGGGTTTGTGAATGGTGATGGACCAATCTAATGCTTTCCTATCCGTAATTATGTGCCTATATGGTATGGTCCTTAATTTGATTCTATCTAACGGTTGTACGCCCGAGAGGTCAGAGGAAACACCACAGGAGTCCACCACCGCAGCAGATTTAGAATTAGATTTAAAATTAGAAGGGGATTCAGATTGGAATTTGGCTAGAGAAAATCTCTCTTTGTTATGCCCCATCATCCTTATCCCTTTCTGTGTAGCAGTGGTTTGTCCCGTGGTCCTCTCACTCTCCCCCGACATACTCCCAGCTGTAAGATAAGAAAAAGAAGTAGAGGTAAGTTTATGAACTGTTGTGGGTGAAGCTATGGTTGAAAGTACTGGGCTTGTCTCCCTGTGATGAACTAATGCATGAACTACAACCGGTTTGGGCGTGGGAGGTGTGAGTGAAAGTGAAGATTCCGAATGTTTACTGCTGTGATGAGATGATGGTGTGTGTACCTGGGTCCGTGGAGAGACAACCTTTTGGGGTGTAGCGGCAAGTGAAGAGGGGCCACCTGCATCCTGAATAATGGATTGTTTATTTAAAATGGATTGTTTACACGAGGTCAATTGATCCTCCGTTAGTTTATGTTTAAATCTATTTCTGGCCCACTTCAATGCCACTTGCCACTCCAAATCCCTCAAACCCTTCAGATGTTTGATTAAATCATCAATTACTGTTGTGTAATGTGTTTGCAAAATGACCATGTTATTGTACATCCAATTCTGTGTATTTTCTGTTATCTGTGCTGTAGTGAAGGTGGTAGGTGAAGATGGTTTAATAAATTGTGTAAGCTTTTTGATTTGCCTGCACATACCTGTAGGAAATGTATGTGTATATAATGAATCTTTAACTATCTGCATGTGATGATGTGCTTGAATCAGCTTAAAATACTTCTTACAGAGAGTTTTATCAAAGTTACCCTGGCTAGGTGTCTGTGTGTGTACCCCATCTCCAGTTGAGTGTTGGTCTCTTAAAACAGCAAATCTGTTCTGCAAAGGAATCATATTCTCAGGTTTAACAGGTAAAAGAAACAACACATATGATAAAAAACAAAGAAAAAAGAAAAACAAAAAGAACAAAAAAACAACTCTCAACAGTCTTAACCAACTACCTTTGACCAAAGTTTTTGTTGGATCTGACCTCAGCCAGCAGAGAGTGATGAAAGAGTTTTGTGTCCCTCAAGTCAACTTCCCAAGAATGAATGGATAAAGTCAAAAAGAGGAAAATCCCTTTGTTCTCTTCAAAATGTAGATAGACTGAACCTTTGTAGTGAAGGGACCTCTTCTTCTTGTTGTTGGGTGGGTTGACCTGGTAGTTATCTTTTTCCTTTTTCAGTGTTGCTCTTCTTCCCAATGAAAACTTAAAAACAAACTTTATTGGTATTTTTCTTTTTAAATAAAACCGAGAGAAACCTGCAGAACAGTATCTGCAGTAAAAACAGATTCCTTTAAAAATCCTAACGTTTCGCATGGAACATGCTTCCTCAGAGGATTACTCAACTGGAGTGGGGTGCTAGGCTTACTTTTAAACTCATCTATGTGTTAATGTAGGTGTGGTTTGAATAAAAGTGAGTTGTGATTGGTTGCTTGGTTAATTCAATTACCCTTGCAGGAGCAGCTTCACCTGGAGACTTGATTTTCTTCAAAAAAGATGGCGGTCTCCAGAGACACAAACAAACCATAATCAGCCATTTTGTTTTTCAAAATAGGAGTCCCCCACTGGCCTGATCCACTCATATGCAGCTATGTAGCAATATAGTGGAACAAAAGTTCAAAAAGAGGCTAGAGAGAACAAAAAGGAGAAACAGTAGGCTCTGGCTAGGTTAGGTTTAGAATTTATTATATTTAAAATGATCTAAATAAGATTTTTAGGTGCACGGGCACAACCAAGAATCTCCCCTTCGTCCTCCCTTTCCCATCTACAGATCTTTCCCCTTCTTCTCTACCAACCAGGACCCCCGGATCCCACCTGGACACATAAAAAAACAAAAACAAAAAATAAATGAATAAATAAAATAAATAAATAAAAAAAATTTTTAGACTAGGGAAAACGATCTGGGGTTCAACTTAGGGGCAGGAAAAAGGATAAGGTTAAGGTTAGGGGCCGGGAATGGGATAAGGTTAAGGTTAGGGGCTGGGGATGGGATACGGTTAAGGTTGAGGGCTGGGAATGGGAAACGGTTAAGGTTAGGGGCTAGGAGTGGGATGCGGTTAAGGTTAGGGGCAGGAAGTGGGATGAGGTTAAGGTTAGGGGCAGGAAGTGGGATGAGGTTAAGGTTAGGGGCAAGGAATGGGATAGAATTAAGGGAAAGGACAGAAAATGGGGAAAAAAATAAGATTAAGGAGAAAAAAACTTATAAATAAAAGTAAGCATAGTGAAATGATTCTAGATTATTTTTATTTAGAAAAATAAATTAAGGAAGACTCATAGAGTTAAGTGCTTTAGAATAAGTGCTAAAAAAGTAAGTATCCAAATAAATCCACACGTGTCACAACAATATACAAAAAGAGAAAAAAAAAAATTCTATGAACGTCTCCTGTAATCATGTATCATATAATTATATAACTACTACCTAAATTATAATAAATATAATAAAATAAACAACTGTTAATGTATGTAGGTATCCAGGAAAGGACTCCAGAGGCCCCTACTGCATGAGTGGAAAAAGTCAGCAGATACTGACCCCCCCAAAAAAAACACACAACCTTGATCATCTTTATCTCACTGTTGACTCACCTTTTACATTGAGCCCCATGGAAACCCATTTTTGTAGTCGATCTACAAGATCCTTGGACCCAATTTTTAACCTCAATTAGAGAGAATATATAATCTAAAATATGGGTAAGCTAAAGATCCATATTGTCCAACCAAAAGTCAAATATGAGTTGAGCTGTCTGAATTGTCCAGTAAACACTATCTCCCTCTACCTTAAACAGAAGTTTATTGACTTCCGGTAATGGGTTTCCATGAGACCCAATGTATTTGTTGATGATCTCCAGGTTCTGCTGTTCCTGCTTTGGTATAAAGTCAGAGAACTGGATGATTGGTGTGTGTATCTGAGCTTCCGGAAAGGCTATCCTGGCCGCTCTCCACAGACCCTGTAATTGTTTAATACCCGTTTTAAAAGGGTGTTGATGCCTGTTATTTAAGCCTGCCGCTAATACTACATGTTGGGTATGTAGTTGTATTGGAAGTTTTTGGAGAATTTTTGAAAGGTGCAGAAAATTGGCCTCCGGAAAACTATCAACCTGTACATTTTTCAAACGAATATTAGGAATGCGGGATAGGTTTGAGTCACCTATGAAAACAATGGGTTTGTGAATGGTGATGGACCAATCTAATGCTTTCCTATCCGTAATTATGTGCCTATATGGTATGGTCCTTAATTTGATTCTATCTAACGGTTGTACGCCCGAGAGGTCAGAGGAAACACCACAGGAGTCCACCACCGCAGCAGATTTAGAATTAGATTTAAAATTAGAAGGGGATTCAGATTGGAATTTGGCTAGAGAAAATCTCTCTTTGTTATGCCCCATCATCCTTATCCCTTTCTGTGTAGCAGTGGTTTGTCCCGTGGTCCTCTCACTCTCCCCCGACATACTCCCAGCTGTAAGATAAGAAAAAGAAGTAGAGGTAAGTTTATGAACTGTTGTGGGTGAAGCTATGGTTGAAAGTACTGGGCTTGTCTCCCTGTGATGAACTAATGCATGAACTACAACCGGTTTGGGCGTGGGAGGTGTGAGTGAAAGTGAAGATTCCGAATGTTTACTGCTGTGATGAGATGATGGTGTGTGTACCTGGGTCCGTGGAGAGACAACCTTTTGGGGTGTAGCGGCAAGTGAAGAGGGGCCACCTGCATCCTGAATAATGGATTGTTTATTTAAAATGGATTGTTTACACGAGGTCAATTGATCCTCCGTTAGTTTATGTTTAAATCTATTTCTGGCCCACTTCAATGCCACTTGCCACTCCAAATCCCTCAAACCCTTCAGATGTTTGATTAAATCATCAATTACTGTTGTGTAATGTGTTTGCAAAATGACCATGTTATTGTACATCCAATTCTGTGTATTTTCTGTTATCTGTGCTGTAGTGAAGGTGGTAGGTGAAGATGGTTTAATAAATTGTGTAAGCTTTTTGATTTGCCTGCACATACCTGTAGGAAATGTATGTGTATATAATGAATCTTTAACTATCTGCATGTGATGATGTGCTTGAATCAGCTTAAAATACTTCTTACAGAGAGTTTTATCAAAGTTACCCTGGCTAGGTGTCTGTGTGTGTACCCCATCTCCAGTTGAGTGTTGGTCTCTTAAAACAGCAAATCTGTTCTGCAAAGGAATCATATTCTCAGGTTTAACAGGTAAAAGAAACAACACATATGATAAAAAACAAAGAAAAAAGAAAAACAAAAAGAACAAAAAAACAACTCTCAACAGTCTTAACCAACTACCTTTGACCAAAGTTTTTGTTGGATCTGACCTCAGCCAGCAGAGAGTGATGAAAGAGTTTTGTGTCCCTCAAGTCAACTTCCCAAGAATGAATGGATAAAGTCAAAAAGAGGAAAATCCCTTTGTTCTCTTCAAAATGTAGATAGACTGAACCTTTGTAGTGAAGGGACCTCTTCTTCTTGTTGTTGGGTGGGTTGACCTGGTAGTTATCTTTTTCCTTTTTCAGTGTTGCTCTTCTTCCCAATGAAAACTTAAAAACAAACTTTATTGGTATTTTTCTTTTTAAATAAAACCGAGAGAAACCTGCAGAACAGTATCTGCAGTAAAAACAGATTCCTTTAAAAATCCTAACGTTTCGCATGGAACATGCTTCCTCAGAGGATTACTCAACTGGAGTGGGGTGCTAGGCTTACTTTTAAACTCATCTATGTGTTAATGTAGGTGTGGTTTGAATAAAAGTGAGTTGTGATTGGTTGCTTGGTTAATTCAATTACCCTTGCAGGAGCAGCTTCACCTGGAGACTTGATTTTCTTCAAAAAAGATGGCGGTCTCCAGAGACACAAACAAACCATAATCAGCCATTTTGTTTTTCAAAATAGGAGTCCCCCACTGGCCTGATCCACTCATATGCAGCTATGTAGCAATATAGTGGAACAAAAGTTCAAAAAGAGGCTAGAGAGAACAAAAAGGAGAAACAGTAGGCTCTGGCTAGGTTAGGTTTAGAATTTATTATATTTAAAATGATCTAAATAAGATTTTTAGGTGCACGGGCACAACCAAGAATCTCCCCTTCGTCCTCCCTTTCCCATCTACAGATCTTTCCCCTTCTTCTCTACCAACCAGGATCCCCGGATCCCACCTGGACACATAAAAAAAACAAAAACAAAAAATAAAAGAATAAATAAAATAAATAAATAAAAAAATTTTTTAGACTAGGGAAAACGATCTGGGGTTCAACTTAGGGGCAGGAAAAAGGATAAGGTTAAGGTTAGGGGCCGGGAATGGGATAAGGTTAAGGTTAGGGGCTGGGGATGGGATACGGTTAAGGTTGAGGGCTGGGAATGGGATGCGGTTAAGGTTAGGGGCTAGGAGTGGGATGCGGTTAAGGTTAGGGGCAGGAAGTGGGATGAGGTTAAGGTTAGGGGCAGGAAGTGGGATGAGGTTAAGGTTAGGGGCAAGGAATGGGATAGAATTAAGGGAAAGGACAGAAAATGGGGAAAAGAATAAGATTAAGGAGAAAAAAACTTATAAATAAAAGTAAGCATAGTGAAATGATTCTAGATTATTTTTATTTAGAAAAATAAATTAAGGAAGACTCATAGAGTTAAGTGCTTTAGAATAAGTGCTAAAAAAGTAAGTATCCAAATAAATCCACACGTGTCACAACAATATACAAAAAGAGAAAAAAAAAAATTCTATGAACGTCTCCTGTAATCATGTATCATATAATTATATAACTACTACCTAAATTATAATAAATATAATAAAATAAACAACTGTTAATGTATGTAGGTATCCAGGAAAGGACTCCAGAGGCCCCTACTGCATGAGTGGAAAAAGTCAGCAGATACTGACCCCCCCAAAAAAAACACACAACCTTGATCATCTTTATCTCACTGTTGACTCACCTTTTACATTGAGCCCCATGGAAACCCATTTTTGTAGTCGATCTACAAGATCCTTGGACCCAATTTTTAACCTCAATTAGAGAGAATATATAATCTAAAATATGGGTAAGCTAAAGATCCATATTGTCCAACCAAAAGTCAAATATGAGTTGAGCTGTCTGAATTGTCCAGTAAACACTATCTCCCTCTACCTTAAACAGAAGTTTATTGACTTCCGGTAATGGGTTTCCATGAGACCCAATGTATTTGTTGATGATCTCCAGGTTCTGCTGTTCCTGCTTTGGTATAAAGTCAGAGAACTGGATGATTGGTGTGTGTATCTGAGCTTCCGGAAAGGCTATCCTGGCCGCTCTCCACAGACCCTGTAATTGTTTAATACCCGTTTTAAAAGGGTGTTGATGCCTGTTATTTAAGCCTGCCGCTAATACTACATGTTGGGTATGTAGTTGTATTGGAAGTTTTTGGAGAATTTTTGAAAGGTGCAGAAAATTGGCCTCCGGAAAACTATCAACCTGTACATTTTTCAAACGAATATTAGGAATGCGGGATAGGTTTGAGTCACCTATGAAAACAATGGGTTTGTGAATGGTGATGGACCAATCTAATGCTTTCCTATCCGTAATTATGTGCCTATATGGTATGGTCCTTAATTTGATTCTATCTAACGGT
Organism: Clarias gariepinus; assembly: GCF_024256425.1. NCBI lineage: Eukaryota > Metazoa > Chordata > Actinopteri > Siluriformes > Clariidae > Clarias > Clarias gariepinus. Next base: position 40,967,076 of record NC_071106.1, read on the forward strand.
TGTACGCCCGAGAGGTCAGAGGAAACACCACAGGAGTCCACCACCGCAGCAGATTTAGAATTAGATTTAAAATTAGAAGGGGATTCAGATTGGAATTTGGCTAGAGAAAATCTCTCTTTGTTATGCCCCATCATCCTTATCCCTTTCTGTGTAGCAGTGGTTTGTCCCGTGGTCCTCTCACTCTCCCCCGACATACTCCCAGCTGTAAGATAAGAAAAAGAAGTAGAGGTAAGTTTATGAACTGTTGTGGGTGAAGCTATGGTTGAAAGTACTGGGCTTGTCTCCCTGTGATGAACTAATGCATGAACTACAACCGGTTTGGGCGTGGGAGGTGTGAGTGAAAGTGAAGATTCCGAATGTTTACTGCTGTGATGAGATGATGGTGTGTGTACCTGGGTCCGTGGAGAGACAACCTTTTGGGGTGTAGCGGCAAGTGAAGAGGGGCCACCTGCATCCTGAATAATGGATTGTTTATTTAAAATGGATTGTTTACACGAGGTCAATTGATCCTCCGTTAGTTTATGTTTAAATCTATTTCTGGCCCACTTCAATGCCACTTGCCACTCCAAATCCCTCAAACCCTTCAGATGTTTGATTAAATCATCAATTACTGTTGTGTAATGTGTTTGCAAAATGACCATGTTATTGTACATCCAATTCTGTGTATTTTCTGTTATCTGTGCTGTAGTGAAGGTGGTAGGTGAAGATGGTTTAATAAATTGTGTAAGCTTTTTGATTTGCCTGCACATACCTGTAGGAAATGTATGTGTATATAATGAATCTTTAACTATCTGCATGTGATGATGTGCTTGAATCAGCTTAAAATACTTCTTACAGAGAGTTTTATCAAAGTTACCCTGGCTAGGTGTCTGTGTGTGTACCCCATCTCCAGTTGAGTGTTGGTCTCTTAAAACAGCAAATCTGTTCTGCAAAGGAATCATATTCTCAGGTTTAACAGGTAAAAGAAACAACACATATGATAAAAAACAAAGAAAAAAGAAAAACAAAAAGAACAAAAAAACAACTCTCAACAGTCTTAACCAACTACCTTTGACCAAAGTTTTTGTTGGATCTGACCTCAGCCAGCAGAGAGTGATGAAAGAGTTTTGTGTCCCTCAAGTCAACTTCCCAAGAATGAATGGATAAAGTCAAAAAGAGGAAAATCCCTTTGTTCTCTTCAAAATGTAGATAGACTGAACCTTTGTAGTGAAGGGACCTCTTCTTCTTGTTGTTGGGTGGGTTGACCTGGTAGTTATCTTTTTCCTTTTTCAGTGTTGCTCTTCTTCCCAATGAAAACTTAAAAACAAACTTTATTGGTATTTTTCTTTTTAAATAAAACCGAGAGAAACCTGCAGAACAGTATCTGCAGTAAAAACAGATTCCTTTAAAAATCCTAACGTTTCGCATGGAACATGCTTCCTCAGAGGATTACTCAACTGGAGTGGGGTGCTAGGCTTACTTTTAAACTCATCTATGTGTTAATGTAGGTGTGGTTTGAATAAAAGTGAGTTGTGATTGGTTGCTTGGTTAATTCAATTACCCTTGCAGGAGCAGCTTCACCTGGAGACTTGATTTTCTTCAAAAAAGATGGCGGTCTCCAGAGACACAAACAAACCATAATCAGCCATTTTGTTTTTCAAAATAGGAGTCCCCCACTGGCCTGATCCACTCATATGCAGCTATGTAGCAATATAGTGGAACAAAAGTTCAAAAAGAGGCTAGAGAGAACAAAAAGGAGAAACAGTAGGCTCTGGCTAGGTTAGGTTTAGAATTTATTATATTTAAAATGATCTAAATAAGATTTTTAGGTGCACGGGCACAACCAAGAATCTCCCCTTCGTCCTCCCTTTCCCATCTACAGATCTTTCCCCTTCTTCTCTACCAACCAGGATCCCCGGATCCCACCTGGACACATAAAAAAAACAAAAACAAAAAATAAAAGAATAAATAAAATAAATAAATAAAAAAATTTTTTAGACTAGGGAAAACGATCTGGGGTTCAACTTAGGGGCAGGAAAAAGGATAAGGTTAAGGTTAGGGGCCGGGAATGGGATAAGGTTAAGGTTAGGGGCTGGGGATGGGATACGGTTAAGGTTGAGGGCTGGGAATGGGATGCGGTTAAGGTTAGGGGCTAGGAGTGGGATGCGGTTAAGGTTAGGGGCAGGAAGTGGGATGAGGTTAAGGTTAGGGGCAGGAAGTGGGATGAGGTTAAGGTTAGGGGCAAGGAATGGGATAGAATTAAGGGAAAGGACAGAAAATGGGGAAAAGAATAAGATTAAGGAGAAAAAAACTTATGAATAAAAGTAAGCATAGTGAAATGATTCTAGATTATTTTTATTTAGAAAAATAAATTAAGGAAGACTCATAGAGTTAAGTGCTTTAGAATAAGTGCTAAAAAAGTAAGTATCCAAATAAATCCACACGTGTCACAACAATATACAAAAAGAGAAAAAAAAAAATTCTATGAACGTCTCCTGTAATCATGTATCATATAATTATATAACTACTACCTAAATTATAATAAATATAATAAAATAAACAACTGTTAATGTATGTAGGTATCCAGGAAAGGACTCCAGAGGCCCCTACTGCATGAGTGGAAAAAGTCAGCAGATACTGACCCCCCCAAAAAAAACACACAACCTTGATCATCTTTATCTCACTGTTGACTCACCTTTTACATTGAGCCCCATGGAAACCCATTTTTGTAGTCGATCTACAAGATCCTTGGACCCAATTTTTAACCTCAATTAGAGAGAATATATAATCTAAAATATGGGTAAGCTAAAGATCCATATTGTCCAACCAAAAGTCAAATATGAGTTGAGCTGTCTGAATTGTCCAGTAAACACTATCTCCCTCTACCTTAAACAGAAGTTTATTGACTTCCGGTAATGGGTTTCCATGAGACCCAATGTATTTGTTGATGATCTCCAGGTTCTGCTGTTCCTGCTTTGGTATAAAGTCAGAGAACTGGATGATTGGTGTGTGTATCTGAGCTTCCGGAAAGGCTATCCTGGCCGCTCTCCACAGACCCTGTAATTGTTTAATACCCGTTTTAAAAGGGTGTTGATGCCTGTTATTTAAGCCTGCCGCTAATACTACATGTTGGGTATGTAGTTGTATTGGAAGTTTTTGGAGAATTTTTGAAAGGTGCAGAAAATTGGCCTCCGGAAAACTATCAACCTGTACATTTTTCAAACGAATATTAGGAATGCGGGATAGGTTTGAGTCACCTATGAAAACAATGGGTTTGTGAATGGTGATGGACCAATCTAATGCTTTCCTATCCGTAATTATGTGCCTATATGGTATGGTCCTTAATTTGATTCTATCTAACGGTTGTACGCCCGAGAGGTCAGAGGAAACACCACAGGAGTCCACCACCGCAGCAGATTTAGAATTAGATTTAAAATTAGAAGGGGATTCAGATTGGAATTTGGCTAGAGAAAATCTCTCTTTGTTATGCCCCATCATCCTTATCCCTTTCTGTGTAGCAGTGGTTTGTCCCGTGGTCCTCTCACTCTCCCCCGACATACTCCCAGCTGTAAGATAAGAAAAAGAAGTAGAGGTAAGTTTATGAACTGTTGTGGGTGAAGCTATGGTTGAAAGTACTGGGCTTGTCTCCCTGTGATGAACTAATGCATGAACTACAACCGGTTTGGGCGTGGGAGGTGTGAGTGAAAGTGAAGATTCCGAATGTTTACTGCTGTGATGAGATGATGGTGTGTGTACCTGGGTCCGTGGAGAGACAACCTTTTGGGGTGTAGCGGCAAGTGAAGAGGGGCCACCTGCATCCTGAATAATGGATTGTTTATTTAAAATGGATTGTTTACACGAGGTCAATTGATCCTCCGTTAGTTTATGTTTAAATCTATTTCTGGCCCACTTCAATGCCACTTGCCACTCCAAATCCCTCAAACCCTTCAGATGTTTGATTAAATCATCAATTACTGTTGTGTAATGTGTTTGCAAAATGACCATGTTATTGTACATCCAATTCTGTGTATTTTCTGTTATCTGTGCTGTAGTGAAGGTGGTAGGTGAAGATGGTTTAATAAATTGTGTAAGCTTTTTGATTTGCCTGCACATACCTGTAGGAAATGTATGTGTATATAATGAATCTTTAACTATCTGCATGTGATGATGTGCTTGAATCAGCTTAAAATACTTCTTACAGAGAGTTTTATCAAAGTTACCCTGGCTAGGTGTCTGTGTGTGTACCCCATCTCCAGTTGAGTGTTGGTCTCTTAAAACAGCAAATCTGTTCTGCAAAGGAATCATATTCTCAGGTTTAACAGGTAAAAGAAACAACACATATGATAAAAAACAAAGAAAAAAGAAAAACAAAAAGAACAAAAAAACAACTCTCAACAGTCTTAACCAACTACCTTTGACCAAAGTTTTTGTTGGATCTGACCTCAGCCAGCAGAGAGTGATGAAAGAGTTTTGTGTCCCTCAAGTCAACTTCCCAAGAATGAATGGATAAAGTCAAAAAGAGGAAAATCCCTTTGTTCTCTTCAAAATGTAGATAGACTGAACCTTTGTAGTGAAGGGACCTCTTCTTCTTGTTGTTGGGTGGGTTGACCTGGTAGTTATCTTTTTCCTTTTTCAGTGTTGCTCTTCTTCCCAATGAAAACTTAAAAACAAACTTTATTGGTATTTTTCTTTTTAAATAAAACCGAGAGAAACCTGCAGAACAGTATCTGCAGTAAAAACAGATTCCTTTAAAAATCCTAACGTTTCGCATGGAACATGCTTCCTCAGAGGATTACTCAACTGGAGTGGGGTGCTAGGCTTACTTTTAAACTCATCTATGTGTTAATGTAGGTGTGGTTTGAATAAAAGTGAGTTGTGATTGGTTGCTTGGTTAATTCAATTACCCTTGCAGGAGCAGCTTCACCTGGAGACTTGATTTTCTTCAAAAAAGATGGCGGTCTCCAGAGACACAAACAAACCATAATCAGCCATTTTGTTTTTCAAAATAGGAGTCCCCCACTGGCCTGATCCACTCATATGCAGCTATGTAGCAATATAGTGGAACAAAAGTTCAAAAAGAGGCTAGAGAGAACAAAAAGGAGAAACAGTAGGCTCTGGCTAGGTTAGGTTTAGAATTTATTATATTTAAAATGATCTAAATAAGATTTTTAGGTGCACGGGCACAACCAAGAATCTCCCCTTCGTCCTCCCTTTCCCATCTACAGATCTTTCCCCTTCTTCTCTACCAACCAGGATCCCCGGATCCCACCTGGACACATAAAAAAAACAAAAACAAAAAATAAAAGAATAAATAAAATAAATAAATAAAAAAATTTTTTAGACTAGGGAAAACGATCTGGGGTTCAACTTAGGGGCAGGAAAAAGGATAAGGTTAAGGTTAGGGGCCGGGAATGGGATAAGGTTAAGGTTAGGGGCTGGGGATGGGATACGGTTAAGGTTGAGGGCTGGGAATGGGATGCGGTTAAGGTTAGGGGCTAGGAGTGGGATGCGGTTAAGGTTAGGGGCAGGAAGTGGGATGAGGTTAAGGTTAGGGGCAGGAAGTGGGATGAGGTTAAGGTTAGGGGCAAGGAATGGGATAGAATTAAGGGAAAGGACAGAAAATGGGGAAAAGAATAAGATTAAGGAGAAAAAAACTTATAAATAAAAGTAAGCATAGTGAAATGATTCTAGATTATTTTTATTTAGAAAAATAAATTAAGGAAGACTCATAGAGTTAAGTGCTTTAGAATAAGTGCTAAAAAAGTAAGTATCCAAATAAATCCACACGTGTCACAACAATATACAAAAAGAGAAAAAAAAAAATTCTATGAACGTCTCCTGTAATCATGTATCATATAATTATATAACTACTACCTAAATTATAATAAATATAATAAAATAAACAACTGTTAATGTATGTAGGTATCCAGGAAAGGACTCCAGAGGCCCCTACTGCATGAGTGGAAAAAGTCAGCAGATACTGACCCCCCCAAAAAAAACACACAACCTTGATCATCTTTATCTCACTGTTGACTCACCTTTTACATTGAGCCCCATGGAAACCCATTTTTGTAGTCGATCTACAAGATCCTTGGACCCAATTTTTAACCTCAATTAGAGAGAATATATAATCTAAAATATGGGTAAGCTAAAGATCCATATTGTCCAACCAAAAGTCAAATATGAGTTGAGCTGTCTGAATTGTCCAGTAAACACTATCTCCCTCTACCTTAAACAGAAGTTTATTGACTTCCGGTAATGGGTTTCCATGAGACCCAATGTATTTGTTGATGATCTCCAGGTTCTGCTGTTCCTGCTTTGGTATAAAGTCAGAGAACTGGATGATTGGTGTGTGTATCTGAGCTTCCGGAAAGGCTATCCTGGCCGCTCTCCACAGACCCTGTAATTGTTTAATACCCGTTTTAAAAGGGTGTTGATGCCTGTTATTTAAGCCTGCCGCTAATACTACATGTTGGGTATGTAGTTGTATTGGAAGTTTTTGGAGAATTTTTGAAAGGTGCAGAAAATTGGCCTCCGGAAAACTATCAACCTGTACATTTTTCAAACGAATATTAGGAATGCGGGATAGGTTTGAGTCACCTATGAAAACAATGGGTTTGTGAATGGTGATGGACCAATCTAATGCTTTCCTATCCGTAATTATGTGCCTATATGGTATGGTCCTTAATTTGATTCTATCTAACGGTTGTACGCCCGAGAGGTCAGAGGAAACACCACAGGAGTCCACCACCGCAGCAGATTTAGAATTAGATTTAAAATTAGAAGGGGATTCAGATTGGAATTTGGCTAGAGAAAATCTCTCTTTGTTATGCCCCATCATCCTTATCCCTTTCTGTGTAGCAGTGGTTTGTCCCGTGGTCCTCTCACTCTCCCCCGACATACTCCCAGCTGTAAGATAAGAAAAAGAAGTAGAGGTAAGTTTATGAACTGTTGTGGGTGAAGCTATGGTTGAAAGTACTGGGCTTGTCTCCCTGTGATGAACTAATGCATGAACTACAACCGGTTTGGGCGTGGGAGGTGTGAGTGAAAGTGAAGATTCCGAATGTTTACTGCTGTGATGAGATGATGGTGTGTGTACCTGGGTCCGTGGAGAGACAACCTTTTGGGGTGTAGCGGCAAGTGAAGAGGGGCCACCTGCATCCTGAATAATGGATTGTTTATTTAAAATGGATTGTTTACACGAGGTCAATTGATCCTCCGTTAGTTTATGTTTAAATCTATTTCTGGCCCACTTCAATGCCACTTGCCACTCCAAATCCCTCAAACCCTTCAGATGTTTGATTAAATCATCAATTACTGTTGTGTAATGTGTTTGCAAAATGACCATGTTATTGTACATCCAATTCTGTGTATTTTCTGTTATCTGTGCTGTAGTGAAGGTGGTAGGTGAAGATGGTTTAATAAATTGTGTAAGCTTTTTGATTTGCCTGCACATACCTGTAGGAAATGTATGTGTATATAATGAATCTTTAACTATCTGCATGTGATGATGTGCTTGAATCAGCTTAAAATACTTCTTACAGAGAGTTTTATCAAAGTTACCCTGGCTAGGTGTCTGTGTGTGTACCCCATCTCCAGTTGAGTGTTGGTCTCTTAAAACAGCAAATCTGTTCTGCAAAGGAATCATATTCTCAGGTTTAACAGGTAAAAGAAACAACACATATGATAAAAAACAAAGAAAAAAGAAAAACAAAAAGAACAAAAAAACAACTCTCAACAGTCTTAACCAACTACCTTTGACCAAAGTTTTTGTTGGATCTGACCTCAGCCAGCAGAGAGTGATGAAAGAGTTTTGTGTCCCTCAAGTCAACTTCCCAAGAATGAATGGATAAAGTCAAAAAGAGGAAAATCCCTTTGTTCTCTTCAAAATGTAGATAGACTGAACCTTTGTAGTGAAGGGACCTCTTCTTCTTGTTGTTGGGTGGGTTGACCTGGTAGTTATCTTTTTCCTTTTTCAGTGTTGCTCTTCTTCCCAATGAAAACTTAAAAACAAACTTTATTGGTATTTTTCTTTTTAAATAAAACCGAGAGAAACCTGCAGAACAGTATCTGCAGTAAAAACAGATTCCTTTAAAAATCCTAACGTTTCGCATGGAACATGCTTCCTCAGAGGATTACTCAACTGGAGTGGGGTGCTAGGCTTACTTTTAAACTCATCTATGTGTTAATGTAGGTGTGGTTTGAATAAAAGTGAGTTGTGATTGGTTGCTTGGTTAATTCAATTACCCTTGCAGGAGCAGCTTCACCTGGAGACTTGATTTTCTTCAAAAAAGATGGCGGTCTCCAGAGACACAAACAAACCATAATCAGCCATTTTGTTTTTCAAAATAGGAGTCCCCCACTGGCCTGATCCACTCATATGCAGCTATGTAGCAATATAGTGGAACAAAAGTTCAAAAAGAGGCTAGAGAGAACAAAAAGGAGAAACAGTAGGCTCTGGCTAGGTTAGGTTTAGAATTTATTATATTTAAAATGATCTAAATAAGATTTTTAGGTGCACGGGCACAACCAAGAATCTCCCCTTCGTCCTCCCTTTCCCATCTACAGATCTTTCCCCTTCTTCTCTACCAACCAGGATCCCCGGATCCCACCTGGACACATAAAAAAAACAAAAACAAAAAATAAAAGAATAAATAAAATAAATAAATAAAAAAATTTTTTAGACTAGGGAAAACGATCTGGGGTTCAACTTAGGGGCAGGAAAAAGGATAAGGTTAAGGTTAGGGGCCGGGAATGGGATAAGGTTAAGGTTAGGGGCTGGGGATGGGATACGGTTAAGGTTGAGGGCTGGGAATGGGATGCGGTTAAGGTTAGGGGCTAGGAGTGGGATGCGGTTAAGGTTAGGGGCAGGAAGTGGGATGAGGTTAAGGTTAGGGGCAGGAAGTGGGATGAGGTTAAGGTTAGGGGCAAGGAATGGGATAGAATTAAGGGAAAGGACAGAAAATGGGGAAAAGAATAAGATTAAGGAGAAAAAAACTTATAAATAAAAGTAAGCATAGTGAAATGATTCTAGATTATTTTTATTTAGAAAAATAAATTAAGGAAGACTCATAGAGTTAAGTGCTTTAGAATAAGTGCTAAAAAAGTAAGTATCCAAATAAATCCACACGTGTCACAACAATATACAAAAAGAGAAAAAAAAAAATTCTATGAACGTCTCCTGTAATCATGTATCATATAATTATATAACTACTACCTAAATTATAATAAATATAATAAAATAAACAACTGTTAATGTATGTAGGTATCCAGGAAAGGACTCCAGAGGCCCCTACTGCATGAGTGGAAAAAGTCAGCAGATACTGACCCCCCCAAAAAAAACACACAACCTTGATCATCTTTATCTCACTGTTGACTCACCTTTTACATTGAGCCCCATGGAAACCCATTTTTGTAGTCGATCTACAAGATCCTTGGACCCAATTTTTAACCTCAATTAGAGAGAATATATAATCTAAAATATGGGTAAGCTAAAGATCCATATTGTCCAACCAAAAGTCAAATATGAGTTGAGCTGTCTGAATTGTCCAGTAAACACTATCTCCCTCTACCTTAAACAGAAGTTTATTGACTTCCGGTAATGGGTTTCCATGAGACCCAATGTATTTGTTGATGATCTCCAGGTTCTGCTGTTCCTGCTTTGGTATAAAGTCAGAGAACTGGATGATTGGTGTGTGTATCTGAGCTTCCGGAAAGGCTATCCTGGCCGCTCTCCACAGACCCTGTAATTGTTTAATACCCGTTTTAAAAGGGTGTTGATGCCTGTTATTTAAGCCTGCCGCTAATACTACATGTTGGGTATGTAGTTGTATTGGAAGTTTTTGGAGAATTTTTGAAAGGTGCAGAAAATTGGCCTCCGGAAAACTATCAACCTGTACATTTTTCAAACGAATATTAGGAATGCGGGATAGGTTTGAGTCACCTATGAAAACAATGGGTTTGTGAATGGTGATGGACCAATCTAATGCTTTCCTATCCGTAATTATGTGCCTATATGGTATGGTCCTTAATTTGATTCTATCTAACGGTTGTACGCCCGAGAGGTCAGAGGAAACACCACAGGAGTCCACCACCGCAGCAGATTTAGAATTAGATTTAAAATTAGAAGGGGATTCAGATTGGAATTTGGCTAGAGAAAATCTCTCTTTGTTATGCCCCATCATCCTTATCCCTTTCTGTGTAGCAGTGGTTTGTCCCGTGGTCCTCTCACTCTCCCCCGACATACTCCCAGCTGTAAGATAAGAAAAAGAAGTAGAGGTAAGTTTATGAACTGTTGTGGGTGAAGCTATGGTTGAAAGTACTGGGCTTGTCTCCCTGTGATGAACTAATGCATGAACTACAACCGGTTTGGGCGTGGGAGGTGTGAGTGAAAGTGAAGATTCCGAATGTTTACTGCTGTGATGAGATGATGGTGTGTGTACCTGGGTCCGTGGAGAGACAACCTTTTGGGGTGTAGCGGCAAGTGAAGAGGGGCCACCTGCATCCTGAATAATGGATTGTTTATTTAAAATGGATTGTTTACACGAGGTCAATTGATCCTCCGTTAGTTTATGTTTAAATCTATTTCTGGCCCACTTCAATGCCACTTGCCACTCCAAATCCCTCAAACCCTTCAGATGTTTGATTAAATCATCAATTACTGTTGTGTAATGTGTTTGCAAAATGACCATGTTATTGTACATCCAATTCTGTGTATTTTCTGTTATCTGTGCTGTAGTGAAGGTGGTAGGTGAAGATGGTTTAATAAATTGTGTAAGCTTTTTGATTTGCCTGCACATACCTGTAGGAAATGTATGTGTATATAATGAATCTTTAACTATCTGCATGTGATGATGTGCTTGAATCAGCTTAAAATACTTCTTACAGAGAGTTTTATCAAAGTTACCCTGGCTAGGTGTCTGTGTGTGTACCCCATCTCCAGTTGAGTGTTGGTCTCTTAAAACAGCAAATCTGTTCTGCAAAGGAATCATATTCTCAGGTTTAACAGGTAAAAGAAACAACACATATGATAAAAAACAAAGAAAAAAGAAAAACAAAAAGAACAAAAAAACAACTCTCAACAGTCTTAACCAACTACCTTTGACCAAAGTTTTTGTTGGATCTGACCTCAGCCAGCAGAGAGTGATGAAAGAGTTTTGTGTCCCTCAAGTCAACTTCCCAAGAATGAATGGATAAAGTCAAAAAGAGGAAAATCCCTTTGTTCTCTTCAAAATGTAGATAGACTGAACCTTTGTAGTGAAGGGACCTCTTCTTCTTGTTGTTGGGTGGGTTGACCTGGTAGTTATCTTTTTCCTTTTTCAGTGTTGCTCTTCTTCCCAATGAAAACTTAAAAACAAACTTTATTGGTATTTTTCTTTTTAAATAAAACCGAGAGAAACCTGCAGAACAGTATCTGCAGTAAAAACAGATTCCTTTAAAAATCCTAACGTTTCGCATGGAACATGCTTCCTCAGAGGATTACTCAACTGGAGTGGGGTGCTAGGCTTACTTTTAAACTCATCTATGTGTTAATGTAGGTGTGGTTTGAATAAAAGTGAGTTGTGATTGGTTGCTTGGTTAATTCAATTACCCTTGCAGGAGCAGCTTCACCTGGAGACTTGATTTTCTTCAAAAAAGATGGCGGTCTCCAGAGACACAAACAAACCATAATCAGCCATTTTGTTTTTCAAAATAGGAGTCCCCCACTGGCCTGATCCACTCATATGCAGCTATGTAGCAATATAGTGGAACAAAAGTTCAAAAAGAGGCTAGAGAGAACAAAAAGGAGAAACAGTAGGCTCTGGCTAGGTTAGGTTTAGAATTTATTATATTTAAAATGATCTAAATAAGATTTTTAGGTGCACGGGCACAACCAAGAATCTCCCCTTCGTCCTCCCTTTCCCATCTACAGATCTTTCCCCTTCTTCTCTACCAACCAGGATCCCCGGATCCCACCTGGACACATAAAAAAAACAAAAACAAAAAATAAAAGAATAAATAAAATAAATAAATAAAAAAATTTTTTAGACTAGGGAAAACGATCTGGGGTTCAACTTAGGGGCAGGAAAAAGGATAAGGTTAAGGTTAGGGGCCGGGAATGGGATAAGGTTAAGGTTAGGGGCTGGGGATGGGATACGGTTAAGGTTGAGGGCTGGGAATGGGATGCGGTTAAGGTTAGGGGCTAGGAGTGGGATGCGGTTAAGGTTAGGGGCAGGAAGTGGGATGAGGTTAAGGTTAGGGGCAGGAAGTGGGATGAGGTTAAGGTTAGGGGCAAGGAATGGGATAGAATTAAGGGAAAGGACAGAAAATGGGGAAAAGAATAAGATTAAGGAGAAAAAAACTTATAAATAAAAGTAAGCATAGTGAAATGATTCTAGATTATTTTTATTTAGAAAAATAAATTAAGGAAGACTCATAGAGTTAAGTGCTTTAGAATAAGTGCTAAAAAAGTAAGTATCCAAATAAATCCACACGTGTCACAACAATATACAAAAAGAGAAAAAAAAAAATTCTATGAACGTCTCCTGTAATCATGTATCATATAATTATATAACTACTACCTAAATTATAATAAATATAATAAAATAAACAACTGTTAATGTATGTAGGTATCCAGGAAAGGACTCCAGAGGCCCCTACTGCATGAGTGGAAAAAGTCAGCAGATACTGACCCCCCCAAAAAAAACACACAACCTTGATCATCTTTATCTCACTGTTGACTCACCTTTTACATTGAGCCCCATGGAAACCCATTTTTGTAGTCGATCTACAAGATCCTTGGACCCAATTTTTAACCTCAATTAGAGAGAATATATAATCTAAAATATGGGTAAGCTAAAGATCCATATTGTCCAACCAAAAGTCAAATATGAGTTGAGCTGTCTGAATTGTCCAGTAAACACTATCTCCCTCTACCTTAAACAGAAGTTTATTGACTTCCGGTAATGGGTTTCCATGAGACCCAATGTATTTGTTGATGATCTCCAGGTTCTGCTGTTCCTGCTTTGGTATAAAGTCAGAGAACTGGATGATTGGTGTGTGTATCTGAGCTTCCGGAAAGGCTATCCTGGCCGCTCTCCACAGACCCTGTAATTGTTTAATACCCGTTTTAAAAGGGTGTTGATGCCTGTTATTTAAGCCTGCCGCTAATACTACATGTTGGGTATGTAGTTGTATTGGAAGTTTTTGGAGAATTTTTGAAAGGTGCAGAAAATTGGCCTCCGGAAAACTATCAACCTGTACATTTTTCAAACGAATATTAGGAATGCGGGATAGGTTTGAGTCACCTATGAAAACAATGGGTTTGTGAATGGTGATGGACCAATCTAATGCTTTCCTATCCGTAATTATGTGCCTATATGGTATGGTCCTTAATTTGATTCTATCTAACGGTTGTACGCCCGAGAGGTCAGAGGAAACACCACAGGAGTCCACCACCGCAGCAGATTTAGAATTAGATTTAAAATTAGAAGGGGATTCAGATTGGAATT